>NC_044003.1:11614486-11686986 GCF_902150065.1 Myripristis murdjan
TAGCTGAATTATCCTACAGACATCTCTTAAAGGAACGCACATTTTTCTGTGTTGTGCTCGTTGTTTAAAGTGATGAAAATAAATTATCCATCCTTATCAACAAAGAATAGTCTTCTTCGAGAGTCCCACTTGAGTCCCACTTGTTGCCACTTGTTGCCTGTAATTCCATTTTCAGTCTTGCTTTCAAAATATCAACCCGTGCACATTAAATAAAGTCACTTTACACTAAATCTGATTTTAAGATTTGTAAAAGATGCCTCCCTTAATGTGATGCTGGTCATCTCCTTTAGACCAATTAGTGAAACTAATATGTATGGACAGCTTAAGTGGCTCTGGTTGTGTGTGTGTTCGTGCGTGTGCGTGCGCGTGTGAATACTGCAAAAAACGTTAATCAGTTCATTTAATTATATATGAATGTACTCAGTGATTTAGGTTAAACTGCTAACTGTTTTTGTGCTCCTTTATTCAAAATGAAATTCAAAAATGAATTCTAAATGCTTTTTTTTTTTTTTTTGCTCAACCTCTTACAATTATCACATTAGCAGGACTCCTAATTAATTAATATTTTCCTCTTATTAGCTATATTTGTTAGGCTGCTGATGTTTTATTTGAATTTATTGGATTTGATTTTTTCTTTTTCTTTTTTTCTTTTTTCTTTCTTTTTTTCTTTTTTTTTTTTTTTTTTTTTTTTTTTTTTTTTTTGTACTTCAAATTACAGGACGTTTTTCAGTTAAATTTCCATGGGCCTATAGGCCTTAATGCCATCCTATGTAGCACGATTTCACAGCCTGGTCCTGTGTGTTTTTTCCTCAAATTGCATGATCTATTCTAAACATACAGTAAAATGTATTCAAATTGGCGCAGCAGTATGGTTTAAATGGGAATAAAAAACTGACACTATTAAATTACTATAACATTTCTGTCATTCAAGTTCATGCCCACATTATGGGTGGTCAGAAAAACATTTCCCACAGTCAGCAAAATGTAATCTCCACTTCTTTTAGCAGGTTTTTGGCTTGATGGTAATTTCGTTAATAGAATATGCCATATATCTTCAAGCAATTACTTCACACAATGGAGACGAATTGGACCCCCACAGAGGGAAGTTAAATACATTTTCCTCCTTCACAACAAAATCATGCGTCATTTTATTTCTCTGGCTTTCAATGATCTACAGTCAAACATTTATGTGAGCATTTTCTTAAAATATTTTGTTCTTTTTTTAAGCATGTATAATGCAACGGCGCCTGTTAAAACTTTGTTATGAAATTTCACGTGTGAACTTGAAATTTGCGATGCAAAATTCTAATAAATACGGGCTAATCGATAGGCTTGAATGACTCCAATCAATAGAGTTGTGATTTCTTTTTATATTAGAGTGGTTACAGTTTGCCTGCAATTTGGGTGAGCAGGCAAGTTTTTGTCAGGAAATAAATTATTCCACAGCAGGCCTAAAAATTCAAATTAGACCTACAGATGAGACAAGAAGGAGAGTTGCATTTTATTTTCCTGTTTCAAACCCTAACCAGCATGTTAATGCAAAAATGTTCGCTCTCTATTTCAGGCCTATTACACGACCATAGTCTGCAGTTTAATAGCCGACGACCCTCTGGTTCTTAATAATCTGCCAATTGAAGCCCTATAACTCTCTCCTGAAGTCATTGTTTTTGCTGCTGTGTAGTTATTCCCATGCTACCCTTTTTGACGGGTCACTGGTGAATCAATGAGCAGGTGGCAAAACGTCAGTGTAATTACATACACGGCTTTTCCCTGAAGAATAAAAAAAAGACTCCCTCATATGCATACAAATATACTTCTTTATAATAGATTTGAATACAAAATCTTTACAAAAAAAAATCACATTTTTTCATCTACTCCGGGGTCGATTTACATACACTTCATTTGAGTCGGTGAAACGAGTTGGTGCGCATTATTCTCATGGTGCAGTGTCACTCCCTAATCCTGGGGCCTATAGACCTGCGGGATAAAGCAGCTGTCGAGTCCCATTATGAAGGGGAGTTGGCAGCTTGTCGAGATCCAGGCAGTCAGACGAGGTTCAATGGGGGAAAATCATTAAGTTAACACTTTCCCCTAATGTCTCCATTGTGCGCCCTCGGGCCATTGTCTTAGAGAGCTCAGATATGACGCTTCCCACCGGACTTTATACTTGAAATGTGCGCAGTGAATTCCCATGGTCGGACGACCTGTGAAGGCGCGGGGCATTGTCCAGTGTGTGTGTGAGAGAGAGAGAGGGAGAGAGAGATGGTGTGCAGGCTACATGCCTTAATGAATATGATGGCTGCAGTATAGAGAGCATACGTTTTGGCAGGGATGGCCACCGTGAGAATGAACCGGTGTTCGTGCAAACCCACAGGACAAGTGCAAAAATGTGAAATATGAAAATGAGGTGCACTTGTCACTGGTAAAATTTGCTCAAGTTACCTGTTTCAGTTTTGCAAATTGCCCCTGCTATTTATTCACAGCTTCACTATCCATACACAAACTAATTACATACTGCCTTGAACTTTATTAATCCATAGCTGATGGAGCCATTTCAGATTCAGTTTACCCTAGTCTCACTGAATATGTTTTCTAACTCAGTGTGGGCCTCTTCTAGGTCGGATACTGGACATCCCATGCAAAGTATGCGGCGACCGCAGCTCAGGGAAGCACTACGGTGTTTACGCCTGTGACGGCTGCTCGGGATTCTTCAAGCGGAGCATCCGCAGGAACAGGACCTATGTCTGTAAATCTGGCTCTCAGGTGAGGCCCTCCCCTTCTTATTTATTTTATTTTACAGAATCCTGAACTCCATCAAATCCGTTTTCACACGATCAGGATGATTCCATGTTGTATTTCGTTGTCCTTTGCGCAGGGACTGCTTGTTTGAAAAGATCGAGTTGGAAAATCCTGATTTGTGTTGGAGGTTCGAAGTTGATATGTTGAGATGGCTTTTTGATATAGAGATTTTTGTTTTGGCGAGATTTATAGGGGATGCTTGGCAGCAAAGACGGAGAACACTGCATCCATCAAAGCAAGTTATTTGTGAATCTAATTGACATGGAACTGAATTATGACCTGTTATGTGTCCATCCTGGTCAGTATTGTTTAGTGTCTTGTAAGCCCATACGGACTGGGCATTCAAGCGCATAAAATGATAACTTTCTCACTTATTGACTATCAACGGGCCTGACTTGGCTGTGGCAATGTGCACTGGCTAATTTAGCTTAAGTGAGTCAAATTATATATTGTCGTTTTTCCCTTTAAAATGAATTGTAAATCCTGCACTAAGGCCAGAAACCAATTTGCAGGTCATATCGACAAAATCACATCAGGGGATCACCCTCTAAAGTCCGTGCGTCTATATCTAACAATTTATCATAGTGGCAATATCTTATCAAACATCACATATTGCTTCCCTTGTCCCCTGAAATGTTTATATAATTTATATGTGTTGAAGTGCCATTAGAAGCAGGGATTTACCGTAGACCGGAGTGAGATGACGCCCCCGGTGCTCATCCAAAAAAACACTACAGTTTTACTTACGCATTGCCCATTTTACGCGCAGGTTGCAGCTGATTTCCCCTCAGGCGCTGTTCTAAGTCCCCCTTGATGAGCCTAATTGTGTCATGCCTGGACCATTAAGTACTGAGCTAAACACCGCGCTGCTTTAATATATCAGGTGTAATCCAATCTAATGTAATGACACTAAGGCGAGGATTTAGGCAGCAGAGGGCGGGATAGGCTACTTATCCTCATGGGACGAGGCTGCACCGGAGCCGCAGGGGAGCAGGTCGATGACTGCATGATAACAGCCTGATAATAGTATGATCTTTCACCTGGAGATTGGCCTCCCAGGAAGATAATGGCACGATGCTTTTTTTGTGTGGCTGTGAGAATGCTGTGAGAAAATTCAACTGGAAGCTGTAACTCTCTCTCTCTCTCTCTCTCTCTCTCTCTCTCTCTCTCTCTCTCTCTCTCTCTCTCTCTCTCTCTCGTTGCATAGGGGGGTTGCCCTGTGGACAAAACTCACAGAAACCAATGCCGAGCGTGCCGCTTGAAAAAGTGTCTGGAAGTGAACATGAATAAAGACGGTAAATAGGCTTAATTGAATCATCATTATGGCCATAGACTCGCCCTGCAGAGTCGTTTCGATTAGGTGGTGGTGGCCAAGTCGGAAGGAAAAGTGTATTTAACAGAGGTTACATTCATAAGACTCTCATGAGAAGCAAACTCATTCATTTCACCTGTTATTCAAAAAGCAACACTTTTGCTGATAGTCTTTACTTATCTCAAAAGGAATAATTTTACTTCACTTATTACTCGCTGAGAATAGTGACTCGTTTCATTGCTGTTTGTTTCTTTTCAATTACACACCCAAATTTGTCAGTGAGCGTCCTTAATTGCCATTATATTATGTTTAATTACCTTTACTCAGTTATCTCTTCTATAAATGATCGGTGAAACCAAATTGCGCTGATGTCAACTGAAGAAAAAGATTGGTAACTGTGAGGCTGTTGAAATTTATGCACTAGTTAGTTACCATGAACGCACTTGATGTGTAAGATGCATTCACTTCTGCAGACATCACTCCTAACGCAGAGTGTGTGCTGCTCTCCCGTTTCACAGCCGTTCAGCACGAGAGGGGGCCCCGGACCTCCACCATCCGCAAACAGGTCGCCCTATATTTCCGAGGCCACAAAGAGGTGAACGGGACATCGACCCATTTCCCGGGATCCTCTCTGCCGGGACCCCCCTTCTTCACCACGGTCACGCAACTGGAGCCACACAACCTGGAGATGAGCACAGTGGCCACCACACCAGAGAGGCAGGCTATCGTGGGTCTGGCACAGCCCACCCCAAAGGTAGTTTTACAATCTCCCTATTATATTCCCATTGCTCCCATTGCTCAATGGGGGCTTTTTAATAACCTTACGCTATTTTATTACATATGGTAATATCCCAATTGTCCAATTGTATCCCTGTCAGGTGTGTGTGGTAGTAATTTTATAGTGACTTTACAGAATACTTAGATGTTTTTTAATGGATGCTTGGATGTTTTCCGTTGCCACTAAAATAGTCATACACTAAGCTATTCAATATATTTCATACCACTTCGCCACTTTGCGTTTATATTTGTTCTGCAGCCCTCTAAGATTTTAATATAGGATTATACTTACTTTGCGTAAGGGTTAGAAGTTGACATTCCTGTGCCGATTTAGCAGCCTATAGAGCCACAAATCTGCCAGTCAGATTTTTCACTCTAAATCCACCACAGGCAACACTAATAATTATAAAACCGGGTGCTGGGGCTTGGAATTTGACCTTTTCTTGGAGCTGTACTCTGAACTGTGTTACCTCATGATGATGATGATGATGATGATGATGACCAGACTGATGTTATCCTTTATCCCCCAGTACCCCCATGAAGTCAGTGGCACCCCCATGTACCTCTACGAGGTCGCGACGGAGTCCGTGTGCGAATCGGCGGCGCGCCTCCTTTTCATGAGCATCAAGTGGGCCAAGAGCGTGCCCGCGTTCTCCACGCTCCCTTTATCTGACCAGGTACACTGAGCCTGAGGGGCAATTGGTGAGAACTGAGGAAAATGAGACAGTTTAACCATGGAGAGCTAATTGGTATAACACGGTTTACAAGGCACTTGACAGACATCAGACCTCTCCATTCCAAATGTGACATTGGACTTTATAATTGTAATGGAGTGCAACAATCTAGCAAAAACTGACAAGGTATAACTTATGAAATTACACCGGGGAGCATCTGTAGGAGTACTGTTTCCTCTGAGATGTCTGTGTAAGGTAATTTGATGGATGACAGGCCAGTGTCTATAATTATTTGGCACGCTGACCAGGTAATAACATCTTGTCAGTCGTCACTCACGGTTCAGCTTGTCCTCAGAAATCTAGTCGACATAAGCTGATTTGGAATGCTTGATAACGACATTAGGCGCTGGTACTTTGACTTGACTTAGGATTTACTGAGCTAATTCCAATGTGCGTGATATGGAAAAGCTATATCCGTCATATTTTACGCATGAATGAGTAGGCCCATTGTCCAGCTAGGAATCAAAATGACTTATGACAAATAGGGGCTATATCACCAGTATAGGAAACTGGCTTATTAATGGTTTTTATGAGGTACTTAAACAATCCCTGCTTGCAGCTGATCCTGCTGGAGGACGCCTGGAGGGAATTATTTGTTCTGGGCATCGCACAGTGGGCCATTCCCGTGGACTCCAATACCCTGCTCGCTGTTTCTGGTATTTATCCTTGTCACTACAGAAGGCATACTATTTATAGAATACAACAGTCACCTGTGGGCTTCATGGGCTGATCTTGAGCATGTTGATAAACTGCTTAAATCTGAATACATGCTGAAGTGTTGATGCATTGTGTACACAGGCCTCAACACAGACAACACAGAGTCTCAGCGGATGAATAAAATCATCTCCGAAATACAAGCATTACAGGAGGTGGTCACCCGATTCAGACAGATGCGCCTGGATGCAACCGAGTTCGCCTGTTTGAAGTGCATAGTGACGTTCAAAGCCGGTGAGTTAAAGCTGTCAGGGCGGGACGGAGGATAGGCGTGTCCGAGGCTCTCCTTGAGCAAGGCATTGCATTCATACCAGAAGTTTACTTAGTCGTTTTGTACAGATTTAAGGACTAGTTTTCAGATTATGGCTGTTATGTAATGACAGTGAAAACCTTTCCCGTTTCTTATAGTCCCCACGCATGGCGGCACTGAGTTAAGAAGTTTCCGCAACGCCAGCGCCATCGCTGCGTTACAAGACGAAGCGCAGCTCACTCTCAACAGCTACATACACACCAGGTACGATGATTCAGCTCAGTGACACCCACCTACTTCAAATGTTTATATGTCTGTCTCTCTGTAGTGTAGCTCATATAACATAAGTTTGAAAATGGGCACATGTTAAAACATTGCGCGTTTTACGCACAAGCCAGTCCAGCAGGTGACAGCCCATTGTCTCACACACTCGCAGAGAGAGAGAGAGAGAGAGAGAGAGAGAGAGAGAGAGAGAGAGAGAGAGAGAGAGAGAGAGAGAGAGAGAGAGAGAGAGAACATGTGCCAAGAATAACCTGTAGTATTAAAGATTGCACTCCTTTGGTGTGTTGCAGGTATCCAACTCAACCCTGTCGTTTCGGGAAGCTGCTACTGCTCCTGCCGGCCCTGCGCTCCGTCAGCCCCTCCACCATAGAGGAGGTGTTTTTCAAGAAGACCATCGGCAACGTGCCCATCACCAGGCTGCTCTCCGACATGTACAAATCAAGCGATATATGAAAATGTGTGGAGATAAAGGACAGAGGACCCGCGGTAGCCACATCCAAGCAGCTTGTAGCTGGGGTTGAATTTTGCTGAGCACAAACTGTCTTATCTTGTTGATTTAAGAAGATAGCCTATTTAGGCCTAGGCTCTACTGAAACAAAGACTGTAAAACAGCCGGATTTCACCAAGTAGCCTGTTAACCTTTGCTCTAGAGTTAAGGAATAGCCTGTAACTTTCATAATAGAATTGCCTGTAAAAATAGGCCTACAGAGAACCTGCAGTCTCCGAGGAGGTACCCTACAGCGCTTAAACATAAAGACTCTGGAGGGCACCTGCGACTGTTTGACAAAGAAATTTTATATCTCCAAGAAGTTTTTCGAGTGTCTGTAAGACCAATGAGCTTGATGACCAATGCCCTTTCAATCTTTTAATGCTATGTTCAATCCCAATGGAGGAAACCAAAAAGATGACGCATGCGTAATGGGGGACGTGAGTCGCTGTCCCTCTGACCCGGTGCTGAAACCAAACGCATGGGACAACGAAGGAGGCGCAGACTGGAGGAACAGAGACTTTTTAAAAATATATATATATAAATATATATACATTCCTGCATTGCCTCCTAAATGAACTATAAAATTTAATTCATCTGAAGATGGTGTCTGTGTTAAATGGTTTCTGTCCTATTTGTGTTGGTGTGTCCTACCTGAGGCTCAGCATTAAATATATCTAGGTCGACTTTGTGAAGTTAGACACTAACACTGGATAAAATAATATTCAGCACTTGGAACTGTTTGTTGACTGTGGTGTTTTTATTCTGTTGTAAATTTTGGAGTTGTAACTACTTGGGGGTTGTAACTCTGAGAATAAAAGACATCAAATTTAAGTGTTTTCGTATAGCCAAGATATAAAACTGCCAGGGGGAATTTCAGGGCATGTCTTTATGTAATATAAAATTATTAGTCAAATATTCATGTGGGGAGAAAAATATAGGCTATCCTATAAAAAGCCGTTGCTTACTATGCAAATCTTTGTGGATTTCCGTTCATTTCAAATCTAAGCTTGTATCGCCAGTGTAAAAAATGATTTATAATAGAAGGCAATGATTTAAAAAAAAAAAAAAAAAAGTCCCGCCTTTTAACAACACTCTGCTATGAATCAGTTTGGGGAGAAAGATTTAGGAACTCCAGCATAAAGCAAAACATCAACAGCTCTTATAAAAACTCTTTTGCGTTTCTCCAGGGATATTAATCATCTTGTCATTTTAATAAAAACTGCGGTTGGGTTTGCTATCATCTAAATAACTTACATTATTATTTAGAAAATGCTCAAAGTAGTCTAGCGCCCCTAACTAGCTGTCTAGCCAGTGGCAACACTAGTTTATAACTCCAGTCAAAGTTTTAATGATTCATCCACGGATATTTGTATACCTGTATTGGGGACTTAAAAAAAAAAAAAAAAAGTCAACATTCATGAGCAACTTTGATCAATTTTCTGTATCACTTATCATGTGCAGCACTGAACAGGCAAACTGGGCATATCATCAACACACCACCACATGTACATATGCATGAGTGCATTTGTCCTGTTTTATTGGAAAATTTTCAAAATAAACAAAAATGGCACAGCAGTATACAAATCTCAAAATGCATATAGCCAGTAGAAATACTGCATTTCCCTCTGTGTATATTTCTTCTTACTTGCTAGAAAATCACTGTGACAACAGGGAGGTGCTGGTTGGTGCACACACACACATGCCTCGGTTTGAAGAAAGGACTTCATTTCGTGATCAGAAAGGCAAAGCCCATCAACAATGTGTGTGTTAAGGTCCTAGTAATGGTGAGCGACATGCCAGCTGGATATACTATGGTAAACAGTGGGTTTTTACAAGAGGTCTGCATACATGGAACATTCTTTCAAGGTTACGATATAAATGAATATACTGAAGAAATATTTCACTGATACATACATAACATACCCATGTTAGTGAAATTTCCAGACATAAAGAGAAATTATTAAGTTATTTTCAACCACAGTTAAAATGCATCAGACATCCTTACTCGGATCCAATTACGAGGTGACAACAACCACCAGGCAAGATCATTAATCAAAAAGGGACAATAAGTGATTTTGGGAGGGGTCGGGAAGTGAAGACAACTGAAATGTTTGCTGTCCGAGAGAAACCTATCGTAGTTGAAAGAGCTTTGGGGTTGTGGGGCTGAGCTGAGCTGAGTGGAGCCGAGCCAGACCAGGCCAGGCTAAGAGGAGCCATCCTGTCTTTCAGGCTTGTCTGACTTTGGACGGGGTGTAGTTCTTGTCCACAGATTCGTCCTGTAGAAACATGTGCAGGCAGCGTTCGTTCTGGGCCAGAGGGTGACCAGCCACTCTGAAACACACAAGACCAAAAGGCAGGTTTGCATTCTGAATAGCACCACCTTAAGAGGATGCACAACGTCATCACGTGCAAACAGAAAAACATGTGAATACACACAGGGATGCACACATATGGATGTGCATGGGAGCCTGAACGAAACAAAAGGTAAGAGGAGTTGGGAAGTACCAGCATGGATGGCAGAAAATGCAGTCCATGTTTTGGGAGATTGTTTAACGTGCTGGAATTAAGGCAGGAAGTCTCCGAAAAATGTTTCAGTGTTTGAATGTAGAGAAAAACAGACCAAAGAACAAGGAAAGGGCTGACAGTAAAATAGGGAAATACGTTTCAGGGCATGACTTTCTTCATCTGTGCATCTTCATGCCAATTTTGAGGTAGAGCTTTGGCTTGGTCCATTTTCAGATTTTGAAAAGCATGAATGCTATCTCCAAATATGGACCATCCAAAGTTTGCACAGTTGAAAGACCATCTAAAATTCCCTCTCTGTTGCAATCTATGAAGAGATTTTGTAAATATAACTAATCTGCATTCCATGCTGCCCTAACACATCCTGTGTCATCCCATCTAATAAAGGAAATATGATAGAAGTCACAATGCTAGCTTTTTAAGTACCACTGCAATGGTATCACTAACTCCAAGTGACTGAACAGTTAATTGAAATATTATTGAATTAGCAATTTGGCAAAGTGCCATATCCAAATTGCAGAAGTTACAATTTATTGATAAAGGTAAAATGTGCTACATAACATTGTTGTAAATAAAGTACTATAGTCTTACAAATTGTATTTTCCAGATGTAAGAAAACATGTTTGTTTGGTACAGACCACAACAAACACTCATACCATCATTATTTTAAAAGACTTTTAAGTGAAAATAAAAGTTACAATAAAAAAAAAAAAATGATGATAAAATGTATTATTCCTGCCAAACAAATTGCAACCGCAACATCTGTAAAATTAATGGCAATATGATTTTTTCACCATACCTTTCAGCCTTTGGTAATGCAATAATGAGTCTAATCAAGGAACTTGTTAAGGCACTGAAATAACCAGCCAGTTAGCAGAAAAATTCTGCAAGCAGGAATATGGTACAGGGAGAACAGGATCTCAAACAGTATTAGACATACAGAAAATAGACAGTAGATTAATATGCATTATTTTCCATAGTAACACAATTCACAGGCTTACTGAATAAAACACATTTTTTAAGCTGAAAAATGGCAACAACATCCTTATTTTGTTTTCTGCTTTGAATGAATACCAATGTGTATTCGGGCTATTTGATCAGTTTGGTGCCATGCTACAATGCACTTTAAGAATTACTGATGGGTTTTCAATGTTCCTTTAACACTTTTTGACACTACAGCCTAGTACCTTAGCCTAGAGCTATTCAGTTAAATGTGTAAACCTAGATTCTCATGTATGTGCTCTTGTGTAGCTTGTGTATTCAACATTTTTTCCTCATAATTGTGACAAAACGGAATTATACACAAGCAAATGTAAATACACTGGGAAAAAAAAAAAAAAAACATCCTCTGGGCTGTTCCTGGGCCTGTAATCTCATGTGTTAAAATGCAGCTCAGTGCGACTCAAATATCCAATCACCTCGAGGAAACGTCATCACTCAGTCCAATCAGGTCTTGTGCACACCCTCGCTCCCCTGCCCCCAAGAATCTCCACCTAGCCTAGCTGAGTTAGTGTAATTTAGCTTATCTTACCATATCACTGAGTTAAAATTTTCAACAAAGTCTGCCCACTCTGCAAAGTTAACTACCCTGGCTTTGATAAAGGACTTTTTCGTGACAGTGTGCTCACAGTACAGCCTACCTTTGACACAGGTAAGGGGAGTGAGTAGGTGTTGGTATGAAAAATGCACATTTACTGTATAGTTTGCAGGCCGATATTTTTTCCAAAATGTACAGTTCCTTTAAACCCCTTGAATTATTTGCTGATTCAAAGTAAATCTGCAGATTACATCACCTGCATTATTAGTTCCTCCATTAAGCTGCTATGGCCATCAAGGTTTTTAGAATGTCCCATCAGAGGACGCAGAGGAGCTTAACGAGAATTAGCCAGTGCACCTGAGACCCTTGAAAAAAAAACCCTCATTTTTCAGACAACAAATTTTGCAAAAAAGATTGGCCTGATGAAATTGTACAGCTGAAGATTTAATGGGAAATATTTCAGACACCCCGTGACCATGAGTAGGGATAAACAGGCAAGGAGAATAGATGGATGGATAGTTTAGAAAAAAGGAAGCAGCCTATACGAGTTGTCTTCAAGTCAAACAACATGGCAATTCACTGAAATATTCATTTATTGAAAATACTTGCTATGTTACCCTCAAGAAATTCTTTAGAACCTGATACAGCTGACTCAGTTCTCTTGGTAGTTCAAACATTGAGGACGAGGCGCAGCAGCAGCAACATCGGATCTTGTGGTATTATGCATTTACAGTGGAAATAGGCGCGAGCATGCAACTTCTTTCCCGGAAGAAAGCGTTATGTTTGACAAGCCTAATCGCAAAGTGACAGTTCTCCCTCCTCCTCCTCACCTGTTTTGCAGTGATAATCAAGTTTACCATTCCAGAAAATTCCTCTTCACAATGCTCTCAATCACGGATTAAACAACACTGCTGGCCAGCTTCACCGCTATTAAGTCTGAACAATGATATGATCAACAGCAGTGTTTCATTCATAGGAATCAAGGAGGGGGTGGGGGTGTCTTAATTACTAACACATTCTCATCTCCTTTAACTATTTATGGATTTTAATTTTCTCAACTGTCTTTGCACACTTAATATTCTAACGGGAAACATTGATGCATTTGCACATGAAACAAAGATAATGGCCAAGTCCGCAATCAAAGCAAATAATTACAATCCCACTGTAACTTTTATTGTTCCGCCGTAGAAAATGAGGACACGCTGGATCAAAAATAAGCAGGGGTGCACACACCAACCCTCAAGTAAACCATGCGCTGTAATTTGAGCTGCAATTATCATAAATTACACATCAACAATAAAACAAATGTGGGAAAAATTACGTTGTGGAGGTGCGCACTTGTGTCCTCTGTGGTTGTTCTTGTCTTTTACGAGGTAATTGCGAAAAAGAATTAAGGAGGAGAATTGGAGAAGGACTTACTCTTCTCCGTGGGTTCAGTGTGTTAACAATTTAAAGAAAAGTGAAAAAGTTGAGTCTACCTATTGCGTAAAGTATTTCATTGTTCTCAGCATTTAATATAGCACCTTACTAAGGCTGAAGCTGCAATCAATTTGACAAAAATAGGAAAAAACACACACTCGGATTGAATCATTTTAACCTCATGGCTAATTAGTCTTGTGGAAGAAAGGAGAGGACACAAGATGGGAAGAAGTAGACAGGCTTACTTGTTGAGAAACTGCTCCAGACCCTGCCTCCGCTCTTCGATGAAAGAGTCATCAAATATCCCATCATCCCCTCGGAATGGAAGCTGCCGGATCAGGGCTTTTCCTGGGAGAGGAGGGACGACCACCTGAGATAGAAGAGCACCAAGAGAAACCATACAGAAGCTGTCAAAGGGGCATGAAAGAAGAAAAACGACCAGCAATAAAAATCAAAATGCCCTACAGCTGACAAAACAGAATCTCACACTTAAATTTGGAAGAATATCTCCAGGCCTAACAGATGTTTTTTTGTTTTTTTTTTTAATGTTTTTTAAGGTTACCAACAGGTAGTTTTTAGACTTAGAAACAATGATTGTGTCTAGTAAAAAAAAAAAATAGAAAAAAGGAGCATACTAAAAAATGTAGACGGAATCTTCCTGAATAAACCACAAAAAGCTCAAAGGATCCATTGTGCAGACACATTTCAAAGGTACAGTTTTCTTCCCAAAACAGCACAGTGCAGATTTGGTCAGAGCTCTGTGTTGATTTGACGAATCAACACTCAAGAGCCACTGCTTTGGGTTCGCCTCAGTGGTTCACCTTGCTCTCTCTCTCCAGCTCCGCTCTGAGCCACTCAAAGTCACTGTACCGCCTCCGTACACGAGACTCCTTCAGCTTGAAGATGGGCAGGTTGGTCTGTGGACATGCACACACAGATGCAAACACACACATACACACAGAGACAGAGAGAAAAGGGTGTGAAAATCACATCACATTCAAATGGAAGCAAAATGTGTTGAATCATCCATATGCTGGAAATGCTGCATAAATAAGCTGGATTTAAAAAAGACACAGCTACTGTACATTACACAATATAAGTGCTGTCTTGTGTCACTGAGTCTTGAAGGCCTGAGTTATTGTAGTTGTTATTACAAGTGGAAGAACCATTTGTAAAGAAGACCCTGAGTGTTCCTCTGACCTCGAGAAAATAAGATGTACGAAAAAATGAGAGTAAGAATTCAAATGGAGTTCAATGAAAAATCAAGCCATGCCTTTCATCCAAGTCAGTAAGATCACATTTCCCTGCAATCAGACTTTGAAAATCTAAATACTTGAACCCAAAGCTGTAATTAAAATAGATCTGATATTAAATTTAAATCAACATAGGCTGATTTACCATGCATATAATGCACAGGTCTTCACTTGTATCCAGTGTCGTCCATCAACATAATATGGCAATGCATCATGGACATTTTATGACAGAAAATTGTAGAAATTGGAACAAGGTAGGCAGTGCTTGTGCCAACTTCAGGAAAAAGGTTAAGTGAAATGTCTTTTCATAGTGGCTTTGGGCCTAGCCTTGTGTTATCCACTCTGACTTTGTCTAAAAAAAAAAAAAAAAAAAGGCAGGGGAAAAAAAACACAACAAAGACCCATACAAATTGAATCAAACTGAATAGAAAAATTGAAATACGCCTCGGAATGAAAAAAAGTTCACTTATGTTTTGCTCACCAAGGTCTACCACACTTAGACTGTTTTGTTCCTGTGTGTGTGCGTGTGTGTGTACGTGTGTGTGTGTGTATGTGTGTGTGTGTGTGTACATCAACACAAAAATGTGTGTAATTCCAAGTTGCTGTTGACAAGCACTTGAGAGTAAATTTCATATTAAAAAGTGGAGATGTTTCGACATTGACAGAGAACACTGAAGCAAACAGCACATTACAGCACAATGCCAAACCTCTTCACTAGTCCTGACGGCACATGGCCATCCGATGACAATATACAAACAAGGAGGGAGAGAATAAATATTTCATTGGCAGGCCGCATTCACAGAAGGTCAGAATTCATGGAAGAAGGACCCACAAGAGCAATGCAATTGAGTGAGTGGGTGCAGCACACATACAGTATGAGCAGCAGACTGATCAATGAGCAGATGACTGTGGCTGTGTGCAGTAAAGGGGATGGAGAGTTAACTAGCAAGCTGAGTAAATGGCTGAACAAAAGGTAGGGTGGATATGTGCGGTCATAAAGGAATGGGAGAGACACTGGAGAGGCTGGGAGCTTCATCTGGTTAGTGGAGGACTAACTGAGGAGGAGGGAGAGCAGAAGGGGTCTTTTCGCTCTCATGGCCTCCCCCTTTCGTTCTTTTTGCTCTGTATTTCTCCACTGTGTGATAATAAGTCAGATTTTCTGCCCTTGAGACTCCTCTTGAGGTTTTTCAATGCAGAAAACACAGGCCTTCATTTTCTTCCCTCTTTGCTCTGTCCTTCTCTTCAGTTTTGAAAATTATGGATCCCACCCAAACTTGGGGGTGGGGGCCTCTTTTGATAGAATTTCATAATAATGATGAGACCTAACTGCTGCCATGGAACATAATTAAGTTATTATTTCTCTTGTAAAACAAATGCTACTGAAAAGCTAAAATAAAATTCTGATTTGTTTGATGAGATTCCTTACTACATGTTTTTGAGTGCAGGCCTGGGCGATACAGACAAATTCGGATATCACAATGTCTTTGACCAAAGGCGTCAATATCAATACTGTGACATAAATATATGGAAGACTATTAGTGCTTTCACAAAGTATTTACACACGAGCTTTTTGATTAGCAGTCAAAAATAATGTTGATGATGACCAAGCAAGTGGAGGCAAATAACAGAGCAGCTACAGCTACACTTTTGCCATATCACCAGATCACTTTATCGATATTAGAGTTGCTCCTATATTTTTAAAAATATTTTTTATTGTCAATTAATCCCTCAATTATTCCCAGAGCCCTAGGTGATGCCTGCAAACTGCTTCTGTAGTCTGACCAGCAATCCAAGGGAATATATTTTTAATTTACTTTGTAATTGTATGTAGAACACATATAGTAGTGCAAACTGTGTAACTTGAAAGATGTCCTGATTTTATTCACAACAGAACTGTGATGTTCCAGTCAGAAATATTCTGACAGATATGATCATCAATAACATGTCATTTACTGTGCAAAATTCCACTGAATGTCAAACAGCTGATGGTAAAACAAGTGATCATTTGTGTGGGGAAATGGCGTGTTGCAAGTTACAGAGCAGTGTGCAGGTCAACTTCCTTACTACATTTCGGCTATTTTTGTTCCAACACACCTGCATAAAGACAATTCAGGAGTGCAGCAGGTGTTCGTTTGCATTTTGTAATGTTATGAAACTGAGAGAAACAAGTAATTTTTAGCATTTGTGAAGCTATAACCAACAAATCTTTGGCAAATCTACTTGATAAATGACTAAAAACAATCATTTATTAAAATTAGAATTGATTCATTTTGGCAGTCAACTGAGAAACAAACTGTTTCATCTCTTATCAAGGATATAAATATACTGCCAAGCCATTTTTGAGTGACTCAAAAAGATGAAAGTTTTGTATGTTTGTTGAGTTATGCAGTCCCCACACCCTTCCCTATCTAAATCCTTAACTTAAGCAGCAGACTGATCATAACACTGACCACTCCAGTCCTCAATCACTGCCGCTCCCTGTTCCTGATTTTCTCCCACCAGCAACATCCTCTCGCATACTAACTTTCATTCTCTCCTGCTTTCCCTCTGGTTTCAAGCTCTCTCCAGGTGAAGTTGTCAGCGACCCCCCCCCCCATGCCTTCCACCCTGCTTTTCTCAGGTCACAGGAGAAGTGGATTATCTTAGCTTTATCACCCCAGTGCTCTAGCATTAACTCCACTCTCTCCTCTCACCATGGGCCGCCCCCGCTGCGTCATGTTACCTCACAGCATGGAGCGCTGCAAAGTTAATCCCCAGGACAAGAGATCACGGTTACAGGTAATCTGCCACCGCCGTGACTCTAATCCCATCATGTACACACAGAAAAAACGTCACCACGTGCACGCACACACAGGTTAAGTATACACATTTGACCAGCCACACAGTTAACAATGTAAATAGAATAGCCCTCAGCATTTGAGTTTGCTTGTGCACATCTAGCTCAGCACAGACCACTCATCTCCAAACAAAAGAATTAGCAGTGAGAGAATAAGGAAATAAAGTCACCTGGCCTTTCAATCCTCTCTCCCACTCAAACCCTGCGATTAAGAGATTGGCATTACAGGACAAGGGGAGGAACGAAATGACAGAAGTGAAAAATGAGAGGCCACACTCACTCAAACACACACACACACACACACACACACACACACACACACACACACACACACACAAAGAGGTAGTGCATGGGAGCTCTACAAGTCAAAGATCAGGTTTCCCTGGCCTCTGTTCTCTTCACGGCTGGTTAGAGGTTAGGGCCAGGGTGTTTCAAGTTACTGGCTTGGGTAGCGATTGGGACACAGGGCCAGCCCGCACCGGCCGGGTCTCATTTTCTTAACAACTTAAAGGCACACTTTGTCTCTTTCACTTTCTGAGGAATATAATAAAAGATGCAAAACAGAGGATAGGAAAGGTAAGAGAAATTCAAGAGAGCAAGGGAACAAGATAAACATGGTTCATTGTCAAGGTGGAGTGAAGCATTATGAGTCACAATGGTGAATAAAGAAATAATTAAATAAACAAATAGACAAAGAATTAATGAATAAACAAAGAATTAAGTGCAAAAGAGATACTACTATGAAAAAAAACTTATATAAAGCCACATACGTCATACCTATCCTAGATCTCCTAGGTTCACTTTCAGTTATGCGTGTCCACAGCACAAACTGTGCTCCATAGGAACAGCATGTGATTCATAATGTGTAGGACACAATACCTTAGGCCCACTGAAAATGGGTTGAAAGGAGGTAGAGCCCTTCAAAACCACAAGCTAGACAGAGACAGAGAGAAGGGGGGAGAAAGATCACTCGTCTCCTGAGAGAATGGTTCAAGGCCGCCAATGCATTAGCTTTTAGCTGGATGGATTAAGTCAAGTTTGAGAGTGCGCATCCTTAACCCCTGTGCCCCCATCTTACCCCTCCCACACACACCCAACCTAACAGAATAATAGTATTAAAAATGGCAACACAGTACCATCTCATTGCATCATATTCCAAAAAGGGGGAAAAAAGATAGGGAACAAAAGCTCTGGGGCTATGGGTCTTTCGCTCTCCTCTCTCCATGTACTCTCTTTCTCACTCGCTCACTCACTCACTCACTGGCCCCTGCAGCCCGACAGCCTTTCCTCTCTCCGACTCGCCTAGCTGGCAAAAAGCTGCTTTGTTGCCATAGTATCAACTCCCACTTTTGATACTGTCATTTCAAGTAGGATATGGTAGCCTTGATACAATATGTTCCCTATTTCCATTAAAATAGTTGTCGAAGAGGATGCTGTAGACTTTGGATTACACTTGACTGTGCCTGACAAGCCCCCCCGCTAGCCCCCACCCCTCATCCCTCCCCATTTTATTAATGACCAAAAGGTTTTTCCTCCCCCAAATGGAAGAGAGAAAGAAAGAGAGGGAGAAGCTATGGGAGTAGAGAGGAGGGGTAAAAGAGTGAGTAAGAGAGAGGGAGAGAGAGAGAGAGAGAGAGAGAGAGAGAGAGAGAGAGAGAGCTATAAGAGGCCTTTTATGTGCTCCTATCCATAAACAAAGTGAGATCCCAAAGTTCGCTCTCTCCTGAGTGTGCTCTCTGGATGAGATGGGAACCAAAGACAAGAAATTCTGATAATGCTTCTTCCCCCCCTCCATTGTTTGTTGAAACAAATACAGTATGCTGCTTGGAGAGAGAAAGAGGGGGCGTCGGGGTGGTGGGTGTTGAGTGTGGGGGGGAGTGGGTATCCTCTCAAACCAACATCAACCACAAAACCATTAAGGGGACATTATAGGACTCAGCAGAACAACTCCTGTCCATTAGGAACATGAAAAACGAGTGGAGTGGAGGCGAAAAGAAGAAGAAAAAAAATCCAGCTAGTGATTCCACCTGCTTCTCGTGGTCTACAAGCCATTTCAGAAACTAGCTTTGACACCAAGAGATTTTTATGTGAACAGAAATCTATTGTTTTTAACAAGAACATTAACTTTGAAAGTCTGCATAGGCATGCCAGTTTGAAAACAAAATGCATGCCACTAGCATCACAGTTTTTCCAAGGACTTCTCCTGATTTCAAATGCCAAAGCCTGACTGTGATCAGGTGACCATGAGACCTGTCTCTCAGCCAGTGTAACCAGGGGGCTTTTGCCTGCAAAATCTGTCATGTGATCGCAAAATGACTATGGACAATGAAGTTTCTTATGTGACCGTAATTCTACTTAACCACAAACTTTGTCAGCATTCTGTCAGAACCAAAGCAATCACAAAACCAAACACCAAAACTGACACTACTCTTTAAAACAAAGCAAGGACATAACTACCTCAACACAAATCATCTGAGCCTCTATCACAGAAATGAAGGTAGCTATTATATATGAACGAGGCAACTGACTGCACACAGCTGGGAGAAAAAGGGGATAAGTAGGCATAGAGATGAAGGGTGGTGAGGGGGTGGCTTTCTGCCCTCCCATGGGTGGGGGGGACAAGGATGGGGAGCAAACGCTCCAGCTCCCCCACCCCCTGGCCCGATTCATTCTTCTCTCCACTCAATGAGGGGATTAGGCAAGACTCTCTCAGTGCGGCCATAAGGGCTCTCTCGATTTGGGGCGGATAGTGGGATACCATTGAGAACATGGGACAAGGGAATGGGCAAGCTATAAACAGAAATTGCATGGCACAATTAATAAAAAAAAAAAAAAAAAAACAATCAAATCAAATCTAAACATCATGAGCAAGATGAGGCTAAACACAAGCAAATCGTACGCCACACATTCCAGGCCTTGGTATCATGCCCATCATCCTCAACATGCTAGAGTTGGAGTAAAATGCCTCTAAAGAAAGGAGAAGAAAGGAGGAGGAGAGAAGCAAAGCAAAGTTGACACCACATTTGTTGAGAAGTGAGGGATGCGCCGCTTCTTCTGCGCTCTTATGCAAAGCAGGGTCACAGAGGGCTATGAGGCGCACAATAATGCTGATTACACGCATATGCTAATTATTACACGCTAATCAAGTACAGTAGCCTTATATTCAACACTAATGCCTGGAGACGGCTACTCTTCTCTCTCCAGTTTCTTTAAGGTGAAGGGAAACTATAAATACTTCAGTGGTGCCAACCAATCTAAATATGCCAGACCACTAACTACAGGGGTGTCAGTCAATACAAACCACAACTAAGAAAAAGACGAGGCAATCAGATGGAGCTTTGTGACTGCCGGACGAGAACAAAAACACATAAAAAAAAATAAAGTCCTAGAAAAGCTAAATCCATACACAGTTTCTCAGACAGCAATCGTGATGAAAAATGAAACAGTCCCAAGTGTCTCGGACAAGTACTTTGGTCAATTATTGAAAATGTTGCTGATTTCATGACATTATCTCAGGTTTGTGTCCCCAACTTGGCATCATTCACTGAAAACTAATAGGGGATATATTGTTAAAATGTTTATACTTCATAATTTATTGTACTGACACAAATAATTCACGTTAATTAAGAACATCTGGTTGAACAATTTGAATTTGAACCATTTAAACATCAGTTCAGTCAGTTTCTTCCTCCTCCATTGTGTGCTTGTGCAGTGGAAAAGCACAGTGCCCCAAATGTTTTTGTTTGTTTTGATTTTTTTTTTTTTAATCTGATTTGGCCTGGAGTTGTTAATCTGTAACAGACAATATTACACAAGAGAGAGGAGCAGCATTTTGCAATAAGCAGATCTTGTGTGGGCTGTTAAACTATCACTCCCCACACTGCAGCGATTACCAAATAATGACAAATTATTTGGCCACACAAGCTACTTAGTCCAACATGTTACTGTACACAAGCTGCATCTGTCAATGGATTACAGCAGTGTTTTGGGGAAGAAAGGCAATTGTTCACCCGTACATGCTCTTCCTCCTGTATACTAGAGGGAAGGAAATATGGTGTGGGGGGGGTTGGATAGGCTGGGGACAAGCAGGGAGGATGTTGCATCCTGTCTACAGCTCCAGAGAAGCTGACAGCACAGTTTGGTTCCCGTTTGTGGCCCCTTATTTAAGCATACTATTATTTTTCCCTCATATGTTGCTGGTTTTCACACAATATATCATCATTCAAGTCAACAAAAAAAAAGCCAAACCCATGTAACAACAGGATTCTTGAACCACCAGCCATCATTGGAGTCAGATTAAGTATTAAATGGAGGCAAGAGCTGAGTATTTGGTCACATGCATACGCTCAGGTCAGACTGTTATTAAGTATGACAAACACTCTTATCTCTCCTCCGCAGTCAGCAAAACGGGGTGTGGCTGGATTTCAGCTGTAGCTAGCGGTTCAGGAAGAGATTGGCTAATTTTTCCAACACAGTTGATTTGTCAGCAGTACTGACAGGATGGCAACTAGCTGCTAGTAATATGCTAGCCTCACTCATTTCTAATTATTGCTCATATTGCTGCGGATACACGCTAACAGCCCTAGCATAAGACACTAAAGCTAGTGTAAACAAGTCTACGTTACTGCTGTGATACCCTAACATGCTAGCATAGCCGATATAGCACACTTTTGAGTGTAAAGTGGTCGATTTTATCCAATAATACTAATACTTCTAGTTTAAACATAAGTCACTTAACCAAAAATAAATACGTCTGGCGAGGTATTTCCGCTTGAGGCTAACTACGCTGCTACGTAACATTAACCGTTAGCTAGCTAGGACAAACCGTTTCCCTAACAGAGGATTGCTGCTGGCTAGTCATACTTTTTCCATATGACATTAAAAACAAATATTAAAACAACATATATGATGTTATGTAACTTTCTGTTTGACGCTGATGATGGAGGGAAGTCGGTTTCTTTGACTAAAAAAAGCTGATAGCTGACGTTAGGGTCGTGTTAGCTTGGAAGCTATCGGATTCCCCTTGGTTGTGATTAGCATAGCTGGTTACTGGGCTAACGTGTCGCTCACCTTCAGTCTGATTTCATACGTGGTAAATCTGCTCCTGCCGACCCCGACTGTCTCCGGGTTGCTGACATCAATCTCTAGAAAATTACTCGGGGGTCCATAAGCGTCATTTAGGTTCTGGGGCTTGGTAAATAGCCTCCTTGTATCAGCTATGGTGTCAGCCATCTCTCCCCCGTCGTCCCAGTGGGCAGGACTCGCGTCAAGCCAGTCACAACAAGAGCACACACACCACGCTCACCGCCTTCACAATAAAAGCCCTGCTCAGTCAAGCCTCCCGATCAGCCCAGTTAACGGACTGCATAGCTGTACACGGTTTAATTCAACCTTTTAACTGTGCAGTCATTTACACCTGCACGACTTGAGTGCAATATCCATGTGCTCAGTTTCTTATTTTTGTAATTAATTTTGCAATTTTTGTAGGATTAATGCACGTACTTTCAACACAATGCCTTTTTTCCACAAATTTCTATGGCACATATTTTTGTATTTTTTTTTCCTTCTCTTGAGACTTTGATCAACTGACCCATTTTTCCCTCTGGGATCAATAAAGTATTACTGATTCTGATGTAAAGTGTCAGAATGAGAGTGGAGGATTTTATATTGAAGGGTGAATCTTAACTGTATAAATAGATATGATTGTTGTTCAACTACTCCAATTTCGTTTTGTTGTTCTGTATGCACGAATGCTCGATTAGTCTTTTTTAAAATGATGAATGTAATGTTATTCTTTTGGAGTGTAATGTTCCTCACCTCGGGGTGTTGTTTTGTCTCTTCTTTCTCTAACTTGACGCGCTGCGGCAGGACGGCCGCCGAGCAGCGACGCGCCTGCGCAGCGCACTTCCGATCAGCTGAGCTTCAGCTGACGCTGCTTGGCAACCCGCTGGTTTTGTTTACAACCACAGCGTTGGGCGCGTTTATAAACAATTGGCCCAACTTCTTATCGTTGAATATGTGGACCAAGGCTGTCTAGGGTGTTAAGTAATTGCACAGAGCTTCCTTCAGCATATCTCAAGTGTTAAAGGATTTGAGCGGTAAAATTATTTTTTTATTGCAGCATTATAATAAACGCAATTAGGCTCCCGAACCACACTGAACATTGATATTTTTACACTGTAATTACATAAACAAGTCACGTATGTCAGCATTGTGGCCACCCATTTCATAAAATATCTTTAAAATGAATTTATAGAGACATCGTGAATTGCGTAAGACAGAAATAGTCGGGAACATCGATTTGCTGTGTTATTTTTGTTGTGATGACAATTACCCACATCTGAAGGCTTTAATTTCCTTTACGACAAATTTAAGACTTCGCTAGCCCATGCAATTTTGTAAAGAAATCGGTCATCAATAAAGTTTCATAATATTGAAACAATATGGCGGCGTACAGGTCGCCTTTAGCGATCAGAGGTGTGATCAGATTTTTGCTGAAAGATACGTTTCCGACACCAAGCAGGGTTTGTCACCTCACCTTCAGTCACTCTGCGGAAGGTGAGTGTTTCTTCGTCCTGTTGCGGTGATAAACTGTACAAGGCAGCGCTTGTTTGGCACGCCGTCTTATGTAGAATGCTTATGAAATGTTTGATAACTTTGCCGGTCACCTCGCACCAAAACAGGCACTGTTTCTATACACATACTCATGACGATTTATGGAAAAGATATCAGGTCTAGACAGTGTGCATCATTTTGTTTTGCACATGGATGATAGTCAACACGTGTGATTTCTGCTTGGTGATTTAAGGTTGCACTCCGAGCACAGGGAGGTCATCTGCACCGTCAGGCTGCCCCACAAATCCTGCAGCCTCACATGTCCCTGTCTCCAACACTATCGCCCACTATGACAGCCTCATCCACGGTGGCACCCTGCAGGCGGACAGGCAGCAGAGAGATGCGCTCCAGCAACTGGTTCGACTGCAGAAAACCCTGAAGAGCTACTGCAATGACGTGTACCTGAAGCCACTTACACCAAGGGCAAACCTAAAAGATGACACCACCCAGCCTCAGGAACATCAAGACCCCCACTTGAGAAAAACCGAAAACAAAGCCGGTGCCTCTCCAGAAAAGGTAAAAGAGTAACCAAGAGTCACTGGCCATTGTAATGTGTAGGCTGAGAAGAATAACATGTCATAACACATTAACTGCATGGTTCAGCGGCTCTTACACAAATGCTCACCCATGCCAGACGAACAGTACCCTGTGTTGTTACTATCACTTTGATCAGCTACTTATCTCCTGTTAAAGCAATCTGCATTTGATTTTACTTTTGTAATACACACATATCCTAGTAGCCACATTTTTGCTGTCACAGACATTTATTTTGAATTGATTAAATACAGGATTCAGCACTCGTTCCTTGTGGTTTTCCACCACTGTGTCTCTGTTTGCCATTAATTTTGCAATTGGCCTAGCCATTATAATTTATTAAAACCTAATAAAAGCCATGTTTCATGAGGAACAATGTGGCATGTATTGGTTTATTTTTACATGTACAGCTATAACCACAATGACATAGTGTAAGCAGTTGCCTGTTGCATTATGCCAGTTTCAGTTTTCAATGCCTGGCCTTGGAGCAGGATGGCACGTGGTGGTTGGTAGCCTTCACTCAGGGCCACTGTGGTGGATTTGAAAACTGTTAGCACTGGGAATTGAAGCAGCAGCTATCTGAATATTACTCAGCATTCTGTACCATCCTGCTGTCCAGTTTTCCTAAAGCAATAAAGTGTCTTAAGTGCACCAGTCAGTGTCCTTTAAAGAACCAGCGGCATGGATTAGGTGGTGATGACAGCTACTTGGAGCAGTGTACAGAATTCAAAAACAGAAACAAAGATCCAGTCATCTGCTATGTGTTTTTTTTTTTTTTTTTTTTTTAAACACATTGCTGCTGCCCATGTTTCAAATGGCTTGAATGCAAGAGCGCCTGGGCTGTTATGTGCATTTTAAAATGGAAGTTAAATTATGGATGTGCCTGTGACCTCTCTTTCCCCCCGGGGAGCAATAAAATATTTCTGATTCGGCTTAAACACATGGAAATGAACTCAACAAACACCGACTGGAGTACTTATGCTTGAGGAGCATTAAAAAAAAAAAAAAAAAAAGTAAAATGCTTTTCCTGTAATTAGTAATAGTTTTTCAGGGAGATTATTTTCCAACTTGCTTTCTAGACCAATCAAGACCAGACCACAAAAAATAGGCTGCTTTTTGTGTTTATGTGGCATGCATTTGTTTTGAGCCTTTCACAGTGAGGCATCTGGACTTCAGTCATGAAGGCCTGTTGGTATTTAACATATGGTAGGACTTCAGTGAATCTGCTGCACTTTACCTCAGCTGTATTGGTGCTTGTGTCCGTGGGGCGCAGGTCAAAGGGAGGGTTGGGGTCTGGGAAGTGTATTGTGCATGTGGGTTTTGGAACAGTGTAGGGGGCTGTTGTTGTTTTTAGGTCAGGGGAGCTGACTGTCTAGTATTTGATGGTGGGAGTTTTTGTTGGTAAGCTGGCACAGACACACAGGGTTAGGCAGAGATTTTGGAAGGCAGCAGGGGCAGACCTCCTGCTGGGCTCGTCCCAGCACCCCTCTCACTCTCTCACCGTCCCCATGCAGTAATGAGGGGGTCCCCATTGTCTGGGCCATTCTTGTCCTTTTTGCTTTTGATTCCGGACTCTGACAAATACTTTGGTGTTAGGCTATCAACATCACCACCCCCCCCGCTCCTCTTCCACCTTACTTCTTAGTCTACAAGCGCGCACACACAAACACCGACTGGAGTACTTATGCAATTATTCTGTTTTGAATCAGGTCACACCACTGTCCTCTTGGTGTCTGTTCTCTCTGTGAAAGTGCCGCCATTGTCCTCCACTAACTGACCAAGTCTGTGAGGAGAGTACACTTGACTTAATATTGACCCAATGTGGCGTGGTTTTGCGGATGGTCGGCTAACAATGGACCATTGTTGAGAGGGATCCACCCTATTCAAGTCAGACCTGCATCGTGGATTTCTCCTGTATGGGTCCCCTGCAGATCAGTTGTGCCCAACTTTGAAGACACCCACCATCGCTCTCTTAACTTTACTAATGAGAGGGATGACTCCTTTTGCTGAAAAAAGTTTCCCTTAAGTCATTGAAAAGCCAGTATGGCCCTGTCCTGCATGTGAACTTTACGTCCATGTGCCAGTCTATATCCTCTGCCAGGAGGTGAGGCAAGGCCGGCCGACTCTGCTAGACAGACTGCCCAGAGCTCAGCGGTGAGGCTGCCTCAGGGACGGCCTTGTCCTTCTCCACTCTGCCGTGTTTGCATGGCCGCCAGCCACCACTGACAATTACCCCACCCTGCCAAAGGGTAGCTTGGGAAGTCAGGGAGAAGTCGCACACTGTTTTGCCAAAGCAGACAGGAAAGGCTTGTTGCTCTTCCAGGATCTCACTCCAGCAGGACGGGACAGGACAGGTGGGGGCGGACAAGGAGGGGGGTTGTAGGGCAGAGAAAGAGAGAGAAAGAAAGAGAAAGTGGACGGGTAACAAGTTTGTCTTTTCATTTCGTTTTTAATCAGCCATTGTGCACGTATGCTAGAGTCAAGTGCTCATTGAAAGTAGTGGATACTGAGCAATGTCCCCAAGAGTTACTAACTAAACTTAACTAAAAGAGGATGATCCATCCCATTTAGAGTGGAGCTAATTCGAAACTATTTGACGTTGCCCGGTTACAAAGATGGGAAAAAATTCCTCAATTCCCAAGGACCTGTTATCAAAAAGCATCTGTAATTTGCCCTCCTGTGTGTTCACTAATATGCTACAACAGTTATCATCATGTTATGGTTAAATCAATCACACATACGATTACATAGCTTGGATGCATTTGCCAGTGCTTTAAATTCTCAGTTTGATTTGCAGCCTGCTCATAGAGAAAATAGTGGGGTTTTTTTGTTTTGTTTTTTTTTTTAAGCAGGGACCTTTTGATGATGGGAGGCAGGCAGCACAATGACTTCCAGCAGCACCTCGGTGCAACAGTACCGCATCACAATTAGCAGTGCTAAACAGGCTGCACGGAGAGAAGTCCACTCCATCTCATATTGAGCCTCATCCAGTCCTCCCTGTTTTGTCTGACAAATCCCCCTATTGTTCCTCTGATGATGCTGTTCTTTCGTGGGAACCCTGGCTTGTCTTGTTGATTAGATCCCCTTTGTCTTCCTCCCCTGCAGTGGGCTAGTCTGGAGAATGTGAAACCTCACACTGTAGTGGTGGCTTAATGCCTCAGCATACACTGTTTATTAAACGATGATTCAATCTTATATGGTAATGAATGTAATGCAGCTTATATAGGTCAGCCACTATAGTGTCTTGTGCTTTTAATAATGAATTAATCTATTCATGATTTTGGATGGCCCTAATGATTAATGCCTTTGCTTGCATACTACGGTAAAGCGTGGATTGCCATGACTGTTGTGGGTTATTTACAGTGACAAGCAGCTGTTAAAAAAGATTTATTATGAAACAAACATGCTCAAGAGTGTATGTGTGTGTATTTCTTTTTTCTCCTCAAAGCAGGATCCCCCTCCACCACCACCTCCACCTCCACCCAGGGGCTTCTATATTTATGGCGATGTCGGTAAGGGTTTATATAATCACAGTATCATAAAGAGAAATTCCTTTATTTTCTACTGATTTGATCATTTGAACTAATTTCATTCTCTACTAAGTAAAAAAGTGATAATATGTCATCAGTTGGTTCAAAATGTAGCTGTTAGTGTGAACTGGAACTAAGACAAGAGACCACATCAGACCCATCTTAGCATCTCTCCACTGGCTCCCAGTTTAATTTTGAATTATTATTATAACTTCCAAGGCACTAAATGATGTAGCTCTGACCTATATTACTTAACTTTAACCCTGTATGAACAGCAGTGTTATCTGAGGGCATCAGAGGAGGCTCCACTGTTAATAAATAGATTTTATTGTATTATGTTTTATTTTATGTTACCCATTTTGCCATGCCTTTCTTCATCAGTGTCCAACCACTTTGTAAAATTGTTAAGAAAAGTTCTCTTAGGTAAAGTTGTTTTTAAGAAAATGGTTCCTATGCATCATCTTTCCATGGTTTCTAATCTTTGGGGTTTGATTTTTGGCACCATGAAGGGGATCACAGTGTTGTTATTTATCTCTAAAAGATGTATTTCTATGCCCAGTAGAGGAGTAGGAGGTCAGAAGAGGAGTTATGCTAATATTTTGTGTTTTTACATCCATTTCAGGCACTGGGAAGACCATGCTCATGGACATGTTTTACTCCCATGTGGAAAATAGCCGTAAAAAGAGAGTCCACTTCAATAGCTTCATGTTGGACATCCACAAAAGTTAGTATTCTGCTCCTGCCCACCCAGGATTGGCTTGCATGACTTTGCGGAAGTTTTATGACTCCTATCCACTGGCGATCCTATATTTATCCCTCTGTTTGTCCTAAAGCACTCCCACTAATTGTCTACCATTATGCATACAGGTGAAATTACCGCTGTGCTCTGTATTGTTGCTGGGTTTTGGTTGCCGATGCAGGTGTGCTTTAAGATGTGCCTGACGTCTGTTTAACGCTTAAAGGGATCCACCGGAGGAAACAAAGCCTGCCAAAACGAGGGCTAGGGAAAATGTTCACCTATGACCCCATATCACCAGTTGCCATGGAGATCAGCAGCGAAACCTGCCTCTTGTGTTTTGACGAGTTTCAGGTGAGTGAGTGAGTTGCAGGCTGTGTGTGTGTGTGTGTGTGGGAGAGAGTATGTGAGAAAGAGTGTTAAGAGGGTGAGAGGGTTTGTGTGAGTGTTTAAGTGTGTCTGAGTCTGTTTCTCAAGCAAACTAGGCTCAAGTAGCAAACCATACAGAAATAACACTGGCTGCCTTTATATGCATATTAAACTCTTCTATTGAAGCGACAGTGAGGAATTTTACACAGATAGTGGTATTTGTTGGTATATGCGAGTGTAGTACATCCACAAAGTTTGGTTCATTATCTCAAGAACGAGAGCTTTACCAAAGTGTACTTTCAGCCCCCAGTTTTCAAAATGTCAAAATTACTTTCTGCTGAGTTGATGAACGGATGTATGGCATTCAGATAGACCAATAAATACCGGTATATGTGTAAAATTTCCAAACTATCACTTTAAGTGCATTTATTAGCCTGTAGTAGTACTGTGGCATCATTAGTGAATAATAGCTAGTATGGGCTAATATACTGGTGATAAAATGCTATTTGTTGATGCATACTACAGATGTTTAGCTGTTTCACTGTAAATGATGAGAATGCCTAGTGGGAAGATACAGTTTTTATTAGATAATCACTGAGACACACTATAAAATGCAACAAAGACCATTTTTTAAAGATTGTCCATATGTAAACACATTGCATGTGTATGCCTTCTGTACATCTGTGTCTGTGTGTGTCTCTCTCTCTCTTGAAGAGATTCAAGTTACCAACAGAGAAATGTACTTCCTAAGCAGAGCAAGTCAAAACAGCGAATGCATCAGATTGGACTGACAGCTGAAATGACTTAGACTTGACCTTGGGCATGAACACTATCGCTATGCAGTGGGGCTGTGCAGAGCAGAGAGCCACATCTCTCCTATCTTTAAACAAGTTGCTGCTCTTGTTCTCAGAATCCCAACTTAAACAGGACTGGGGACACCTAGTGGCTTCTTTAAACATAGCAGCAGCCATGTTAATTACTTGGTAGTTGAGCAGCAGTGAGACATTATAATGTGCTGTGAGTGCCTCATGTATCCTCCAGAGTCTTTTTGGGTTTTTTTTTTTTTTTTTTCATTTTCATTTGACATTTTCTTCTTTGACACTTAGTATTTACATAAATCTGTCAGTTTGGGGTTGTTGGCACTGTTTTGTTTCCACAGCCACACACTCTGTTGGTTCCTAGTTTATTATAGCCAAGTTATTCAGACTAGTTTGGATGCTGGACGCACACAGCTAGAGTGTACCTCTCCCCTGCAGGTGATACAGAAATCGTCATTACTACCCTTTGGTGTCAGTGGACGGAGACACTGCTGATGCTCTCCCCATTATTATCAAGCTAGTTTGTCATTCACTGGCAAAGTGAAGGACCTGTGCTCCCATCTTTGTCATTAAGCCAGCCAGATGCATCTGTTTGTTGCTGAATATAGTTCCTCTTACTGATATCATTACCGCTAATGTCAGTGGGTCAAAGGTCACGGAAGGTGCTTCTGCTCTCTCTAATCACTCTTTCTGCATCTGTGAGGATCAAGAGCTGCTCCTTTCATCCCCCCTCCGGCTTTCACATTTTAAACTGCGGCGCTGCTTGTGTGTTCTCATTGATTTGTTTTGTTTGCCGTCGCCCGCTTTGCTGTTTTTGCTCGTCGACTGTTGCTACCGGTGAATGGGGTGGGGAGACAACAAGCAGACATGTGCGCGTTGTTTGTGATGCATAAACAAGAGGTTGGGAGGTTGGGAGCGTGTGTGTGGGATGGGTGCAGGGGTGGAGGGGAGGGGTTGTGGGGCCTATACCAATCAGCATCCTCCTCCACTCAGCCATGCAAATGAAGTTCTGGGTATCAGTCGCACTCTCCTGCTTCCTTAAGTGAGTGGAGCTAGAAAGCGACTGGCGGCGGCGGGTCAGATGGATCTTATCCTCTTAAATGCTAATGACATTTCTCCATTCTCTTCATTAGCGCCGTGCCATTATCAGTAATTTGTAGCCCCCCTCACCCTTTTTACAGCCCCCCCAACCCAGCTCCTCTAATGAATACTCACCATTGAGAGGTCCAAGATGGAAAGATGGAGTAGAGGGAGCAAGAAAGGAAGAAGAAGAGTGAGAAGAAAGCGCTTGAGCGTCATTGTCTCAGGGCCTCAGTCACTGTGCAGGCCCTGTGAAATTGCTCATAGGTTGTGTACATAAAGAGGTGTAACATCAAAAGAGGTTTAATTTGGCACCCGTGCGCCTCGCTGTAAACTGACAGCCGCTCGAGTAATTGGATGCTCATTTAAATATTGGCATTGACCGGCGGAGATTGCGCCGTTATTTTTGTGTCCCACAAGTGCTTTACATCAGCCCCCCCGCCACACACACACACACACCTTTCTCATTCTCTAGGTAACCATTCTCTTTTACTTCACCCACCCCTGCTCGTTCAGCAATCAATATTGCCCCTCAGACTTTGCTCACGATGAGGGCACATGAATAAACAAATCCAGGTTGTATAAAAGGTCATTTTTAAATGATTCTTTTGAAATGAAAATAAAATCCTGCGGTTGGAGGAAATGGGGGGCCCATTCAGAAGGACACAGAGCCTTGGCTTTCTGTTGATTCTCATTTGCGTATACACACACACTCACACACACACACACACACACACATACACACACACACACACACACATAGACAAGCACAGTAATTTGATGCCCCTAGCCACCTCTCCTTAGTGAAATCAAGGCTTTAACACAAATGTTAATCGCGTATTGGCAAGGGCAGTGGGGCTAATATGGAAAGCCAGATGACTCTCCAGAGTATGAATAGAGGCATATGTTGTGGGTATGGCCCTCAGAAGTGCCTGTTGTACACAGGAAAGTAGGTAAGAGGGAGTGAGATGAGGGGGCGGGACAAAAACATGACTGGAAAGCCTTCCCTCTTCTTTCTTAAGACATCTTACATTGACTTCTGTGTATGTGCGTGTGTGTGTGTCTCTATATATGTGTGTGTGTGTGGGTGTCTACATATATCTATATCTATATATATCTATATTTATATATCTTATATCTATAGATATAGATTTATAGATATATATGCACATATATATAGATAGATATCTCTATAGATATATCTAAAGATATCTATAGATATATCTATCTCTATTAACCAACTCTAACCAACTCTATATATATGTATCTATATATATATATATAGATATCTATACATAGATATAGATATCTATCTATCTATCTATCTATATATAGATAGATAGATAGATAGATAGATAGATATAGATATATATAGATATAGGTATAGATATAGATATAGATATACACACACATTGGCACATTGCAGTCAGGCAGGTAACATTCTCTTAACATTCTCCAAATCCAGACTCGTCCATCAGACCGCCAGATAGAGAGGCATGATTGGTCACTCCACAGAACACGTTTCCACCGATGCTTGGCTTTGTGCTTGGTGATGTGAGGCTTGCGTGCGGCTGCTCGGCCATGGTAACCCATGCCATGAAGCTCCCAGCGCACGGTTTTTGTGCTGATGTTAATGCCAGAGGAGGCATGGATCTCTGCAGTTATTAAGTCAGCAGAGCATCGGCCACTTTTACGCACTATGCTCTTCAGCACTCAGCATCCCCACTCTGTAACTTAACGTGGTCTGCCACCTGGTGGCTGAGTTGCTGTGGTTCCTAAACGCTTCCGCTTTGCAATAATACCACTTTCAGTTGATGGTGGAATATCTAGGAGGGAAGAAACTTGACCAACTGACTTGTTGCAACGGTGGCATATTATTACATTACTGTTACAGCACCACGCTGGAAGTTAGTGAGCTCTTTAGAACGAGCCATTCTTTTACAAATGTTTGTAAAGGCTGTGGCAATTGGACTGAATGAAACACCTGGATTGAATGATTAAGAGATGTGCACCCAATATTTTGGTCCATATAATGTATATACACACACACACACACACACCCACACACATACACATATGTACATTCATACATGCACACATACATACATATATACATGCATGCATGCATATGTATCAGTGAGTCAGTCATCATCAAGCTGATTCAGTGGCTGATGTGGTTTGCAACATGTATATTCATTTGATTGCTACGCAGCTCATGGCAATACATGCTTGCTCCCTTCATGGGTGCACAAAAGAGCAACAGGGGTGAAAGAGAATGAAAATGAGAGAATAAGAACAAAAGTGAGTGCACTGGATTACTAATAGAAAGGTCAGAACTCTTCATTTAACAGCCAGCGACTCGTAAACGTCCTTGCTGCTGTGTTGTCATAGACCTTTTGTTTGTTGTGGACTCGTAGAAATGCTGTGGATGAAAAAGGCAGCAGATGGTTGAATAGTTTTAATGTATTATATCCTCATAGCCTTGTATCTGCTTTAGGAGAGCGCACACACCTACACACACACACCTTTATATAGCCATCTGGGACAGAGGCTTTGTCTGCCGTGGTGACCCCGGTTTGGGTACATATTGCTCCATTTTCATTATTCTGCCTCTTGTTTCCTTGCTGGCACTCACTCGTTCTCACCCTCTGTTCAGCTGATTAGCTCAGGCCCGCTGCCTTGTCTCGGCTACTTCTCCCTTGCAGAAAGCCGCCTCGTGACCATTTGCAGTCAGTTGGAGTGGTTTAGGTGTGTGTGTGTGTGTGTGTGTGTGTGTGTGTGTGTGTGTGTGTGTGCGTGCGTGCCTGTGTGCATATGTCCATGTGTGAATGGCCATGACCAGACACAAAGGAGAGAATGAGCACACCTGAATGACACTAATTAACATGGAGCCGAGTGTTGATGGCAAGGTTTGACCTCACACACACACACACATGTACACACACATGCCATGGCAACAAAGGTAAATAATACATGAATTTATTTCTCCTCTGTTTGTGTTTGGTCAGGTGACCGACATTGCCGACGCCATGATCCTGAAACAGCTGTTTGAGACCCTGTTTCAGACCGGGGTGGTGGTCGTCGCCACGTCCAACAGACCCCCTGATGGTATGACCAGAGCGTACATGTGTGTGAATGTGTGTATCACTGCTTCATGTGTAAAGTTTTGTTGTTTTGATAGTTTTTTTTTGATAGTCACATTGGTGCACAATCCACATAGAAAAGGCCTATTTTCTTTCCAGCTCAAAAATTCACTGTATCAGATCTATATTGGTAATCAGTGAATTTTTTTCCCCGCAAAATTGTCATCGGTATCGGCATCAATAAACGGCAGGATGGTGGTCCAGTCACCCAAGCTGACTTTCATTAAACTGCAGAACCCCATTTGAAGTGATTTCACTGATTTGAAAAAATATTTTGGTATTAATATGTGTAAATCTCATACTTAAACACTGACAAATCAATTCAAAGTGGCGAGAATAATATGTCAAAAGAGTCAGTCATCCGTTTTTTGGAATGACAGTTTATAGTGAATTAAATTGATGCCCCACTCGGGCTTTCACAGAATAGTTTACTAGCAAGTCGTCGATGTGTAACTTTCGCTCTGTGCAGTAACACACAGTTTGAATCACTTCTGTGTCAGTAAACTGATAAATTACTAAACCTTTTGCAACATGTGGACATTAATGTTTATTAGCCAGAGCTCACAGTCCAACCAAGAGTGTGAGTATGTAATAATAATAAACATAGTAGGCATAGTTGGCATAGGTGTGGAGTTTGAGGACCCACGTTGGTTAATGAGGAAATGAAAGTTCAGCTGATGTGTCTCATTAAAACATTAACTGATAAGATAATCTTTCCTTAAATATTTAGATATAGATAGATAAAGATAGATATTAGACAAAAATAACATCACTTCAGTTTTATCAGTAAATAATAAAAATGAATAAGTGTTCCCTTCATCAAAAATGATGCGCCAATAAGCAGTAGGGCCCAGTAATTAGGACGAATTAAAGGTGGAAATGGACTGATCACCAAAGGGATGTTATGAAAAGGCTGGTGGTGCATAATGAGTTGTCATAGCTGTTTTGGCACACGTCGGGCATAGAAGATAGGTAGCTGTGTTGAGAGGCATAATAAATATAACACACCGATACATTGTGGGGAAATATACTGTGTTTTTTGGTGCAGTATCTGCATAAACAAGGTGAAACAGCGGCCTGTTGCCTACCTGGCTCATGTGCAGCAGTGTTATCAGCCAAATCGGTGTCTCCCTCCTCATCTGGCACCGCTCCAATATTATTGTGTAATTATTGATGCTGGACGCTCATCTAGAGAGGTGAGCTCTGCTGTCCCCGGCCCCGACACGACACTGTTACGATCCCCGGTGAGACTCGACTCGCTGGCATCTTTGTTTATGTCAGACCGCTTCCTGTTTATTTCTGTCAAGGTCGTCACATGTTTTACTGCAGCACCTCACTCGAGCAGAGGCAGAAATGTTTGCAGAAATCTTTCATGATTAGAATTAAAAAATAAATTAATGACAAAATACCAAGTCACTTTTTTAGAAAAAAAGACGGTGTTCTGTAAATTTTAGAAATTACAAAATATAACACATAGAGTATACATCTTCATTACTGTTTTTTTGCTGATTCAGAATTCAGCAATATAATTTAAAATGTTTCAGAGTGGGCTGCAATAGGATAGAGTTAAATAAAACGGATAATAACAATAATAGTAACAATAATAATTGGAGTAGTCCTCCATCCTTCCTGCTGTGACTTGCTGCCACTCAGTAAACAATTTTCAAGCCTCTATTGAAGCACCCAAACAAGATTTCCTTTCTTGCTTCCACCTCCCAGACGACAACTTTGATTTCACACTCTGAGAACATTCTTACCTTGTCCTGCGCTCTCACTGTGCCTTTTTTTTTTTCTCCAAAAGAAGAGCTAATTTAATACTTTTGACAGTTTTGAACTCTCGCCCCAGAGCCGTATCTGCTCTATGAATGGAAAAGCACTCCAATCAACACTTGTCAGCTCCAAATAATTGTCAGCGAATAATCAACATAATTAACACTGCGAAATCCACTGTGTTTGTGACTTTTCTGCTGATTGCAGACACAATTTGGCATCCTGGCTGATTTTTGAAGACCAAATCCACTTATGGTTAGAGTGACCATTCCATAGCAGAAAGTTCCCGCATTTTAGCCTTTTGTCCTGTTGATATTGGTTCGATCGAGACATTGAACCCTCACCTGCTCAGATAGTTTTTGTTGTTTTTTTTGTTTGTTTGTTTTTTTTACATTTAACCGATACAAGGATGATGGTTGAATTCTAGATTAGATTTGAGATTTTATTTATCTGCACAGTAGAACAAAAGAGAAGGACAAAACACGTGAGGAGAAGCAGGTTGTGCAGGTGAGATTTAGAGAACCAAAAGAGGCTTTATAGAAGGAATCTCACATCAACAAACATAACTAGCAAGTACAAACATCAAGTAATGAACAAAAGTAAACAAGCAGCGTCAGGTTGTACTGAATCATTCCATTCTCTGATGTGCCAAGAGCGCACAAGTTCAGCACAAACGACCTTGGCAAGAATCGACCGAGCCGCACAGGACCTCACCAACTCCTTCCTGTTTACCTTGTTTACAGCAAATAACCATAAGAAAAGGCGAGGGACATGTGGAATTTATACAGCCTTCACTGCTGAGGCCTGACACAGTCGTTAAACAGGCTTTGATGGTGCATTTAGCGCCAGCGGAGCAAGGTTGGAGGAAGAATGAGCAAGACGGTGATCAAGGTGGAGATAAACGTGTGATGCACTCTGTCCGCTTTCATTTGCTCTCTCTCTCTCTCTCTCTCTCTCTCGTTCGCTCGCTCCTCCTCGCCGGGAAGATGCTGATGTCTGAAAGCCTCGAGTGGGCTCGGAGTGGATGGCAGCAAGATGGCTCTCGTAGACAAAGACAAGCTTCTCTGATATTTACCAGCTATTAAGACCAAAGCGTCAAACCATGCAAAGTTGATAGAGAGCCTACTTGGTTTTAATTACATGGTTAATGGAACACTAAAAGCCGTAAGAGACAACTGGACATGAAAGGCATACATTTTCCATCCTTATTGATGTGGAGAAGCCTCTATCAAAAGGTCCTAGAGTGGGTTATATGTTCTGAAGGAGGAATTTCAAGATACGTTTTTGCTAATAGAGCTTAAGTAGCGTTTCGTTGTTGTTTTCTCCTACATTGGTGTCAATGGAGTTTTGATGGCATTGATGGGGAGAAGGGGGGAATCGAGGTGTCCTGGTATACTCACTCTCACGATTCAGATTAATAGCCTATAGTCTGTTGCCTCAATTTAACCCCTTGAACTCCGATTCTCCCACAAAATTTTCCACTTAAGTAGCTTCAAAGTTAGATAAACCCCTTTTTTTTCCACACTTTTGCACGACATTTTCCCGTACACATTCTGCATCTGCTAGTTGCAATGCAATGCAATCAAATGGATAATATCTCGATGTTATGTATCATTTTATGCACATTTCCCTGTAATCCAGCAGGACATGTTTGGTGTCTCTGGAAACCTTGGGATCCCCAGTAGAATTTAAAAATAAATTCTTCGGGTTAGAACAAAGCTCGGCCATGCAGCCTACATTTGTAACGACGAACCCACCGACGGGACCGCCAGTGATTTGACATGAATTGGTAGTGCTATGGGTGGTGTGTGATAATAAAAGCCAGGTGCAGCACAATGAGAAATAGTCATGCAAATTGAAACATATCTGGCTGTCTCATGGTGTGATTCAGCACTTCCTTCGCAGCCTGGACTCTCCGCTCGCCACAGCACAGGCCATAACTGTGCCTCCCACACTGTACAATCCATTACAGTGTGGCGGTTACCAAGCGAGTGCTACTTCTTTGTCAGGTCCTACAGTAGTAAGCTTAAGCCCAAACATCAACAACAACCACTTGTTTGCATTCGCAGCTGGACAGAGCTTTCGTCTCCCTCTGTGTCTGTGTCTGTGTCTGTGTCTGTGTGAGTGTGTGTGTGTGTGTGTGTGTTCGTCTTTGTGTCTGTGTCTGTGTGTGAATCCCTATCTGTTTTATCTGTCTATCAGGGATGCTACTTCAGATGTAATTTGTTCCAGCCGAGCTAATTGAAACCTCTATTCAGTAAGCCGCTGTGGACATTGTCCGAGCTGAAAAGGCGACAGTCCTTTCTCCCGCCACCATTGTTTGGGAATGTAATGAATTTTATGTTGCTGCCGCTGCCGGTAGAGAAATCCATTTTTCTCCCCTGGTCCCGGTCCTTTTGTCCTGCCTCCCCACCCATCCTTCAGTTCATCAATAGCCACTTTATTTGCCAATCTGTGGTTTGGGAATGACATTATTAGGAGGCTAAACAGCACCTCTAATACAGGCCCTACCCTCCTCTTTCAGATCTGTACAAAAACGGACTTCAGAGGGACACCTTCCTGCCTTTCATCGACGTGCTGAAGGTACAGACAAAGTCATCCCCTTTCTCTTCCCTTTTTAATTTATTCATTTGTTTATCACATATAGTCCCACACGCACGCACGCATGCAGTATGCTCTTGCATGTGCGTGCACACCCGTGTCCCTCTGTTTCTCTGCGTCTGTCTTTTTCCAATTTGCTCTGGTGCGGTTTGATGTTTTCTGCTACCTGGACGCCTCGCACGGTGTCACAAAGCTGTCTTTGATCATACCAGGGCACAGTGAAAGACTCAGAGAGAGCGAGGCAGAGGTAGGGGAGAGATGGAAAGAGCGTCAGCGAGCACAGGTAATGCTGAATGAGAGATGGGTGGGCAAGCCGAGCGGCTGAACCAGCCTGCTTGCATTTCAAAAGTGAGTGGCGGCGGCGTGTGAGGAGAGAAGAGGGATAGTGCGGAGGTTAGCATCTCTGGCAAAAAAAAAAAAAACTGCTTTGCAATTTAATAGCATTATTGTAAGCAGGTAGCACCATTATCCTGCCAGCATCGCAGATGATCATTGATGTGTTTGGAGTGATAGTGATCATAAATAATTGCAGAATAATTTTTTGTCATGGTTCCAAGAGAGGAGGGCAGCATTCTTGCACTTGTTATAGGTATTTAAAACCAAAGTGCTGGAGGCAAGCATGTCCAAACGGCAGTATTTTGCCATAAAAATGTATGATCTCTTCTGTTTTATCACCTGCCACCCAGGCACCCACGGACAAGGCAAGCAAAGTTCGACAGAAAAAGACTTTATTATTAAGTGGGCGGATCACTGGGCCTACTCACTCACCACACACAAATCAGTTGAAGTACAATAACAAGAAAGGTATCATATTTAATACACTGTGTCTTTCCACTTGCTTTTAAATGGAGCTGGTGCATAATGAAGTCCTATATTGGCATTAGTTAGTTTCAGGGGAAGCAGCAACATTTCCTGTGCTTCCTCCTCAGAGCCGGTGTCACTTAGCACCGTATGCAAGTCAGGAAAGGTTACATTCATGATATCAGTCTGTACATATTTCGGATCACCTACATACCACCGGAGATGCGATAATTTAATAATGCACTGAAATACACAAACTTCTTTATCTTTATGCCACCTGACTATTTTCATTTGTTTTGTGAGTTACTTCTTCTCCAAAATATGCTTTTGAAAAAACTGATCATTAAAAAATAGCTCTGACTAACCGAGTCACGCTTGACTAAAGTGAGGTAGCAGATGAAGGCTCATCTGTGATTGTACAACTGATGCATTAATGTTTAATATTTGTTTCCCCTCAAGTGTCAGTAAAGTAAGTCTGATTGTGATTGTGATAATTTTTGTATATTTGTACAGTAACTATAATAGATCACAGGTTTATTTTTTATTTATAGTATGAGGTTACTGTGATATCGTTTATGTACCTGTTGCATGTCATACTTAACAGTGGGGAATGTGAGAAACAAAGTTTGATAAAATCAGGGCACCGTCAGCTTTATCAGGGCAACATGGCTGCATTTTCTAGAGCTCTACTGTATCCTTAACACACTCACATATGAGTGCATACATACACAGAAAAAAAAAAACACTTTTTGCCCCTTCTGGCACTGGGGAGGCCTTCAACCCCCCCTGTACCCCCCCACCCACCCAGAGCAGCACCCTTGCCCTCTCTAATCCGCCCTCATCAAGGCCCTGAATGCCTCTTGTCCCTCTCTGCCCCACACTACCTCCTCTCTTTCAGGGTCCCATGTTCCCCTTTGTACAGCCATCTGGTTTTCAGGGTTGGGGAGATGGGGTGCAGCGGGATCTCTATAGCGGCCCGTTCTGTAACGTCAGAGTGCGTTTTAGCGGGGTCACCCTGCTAACTAGCTGACCCTCAATAGATTGAATTAAAGCTTGCAGGGAGCAGCGGTGTGGGTCCTCTCTGCCCCCTGTCTGTGCGTGCATGAACGTGTTTCTATAGCGAGTGAGGGAATGAATGAGGGCGTTAAAAAGTGAAAATAGGCTGTGACCTCTCCTCCCTATCACCTGAGCTGGAGTGGTAGAGGTTAATCCGTCCCCTCTGTCCCCCAGGGCTGACGTCTTTATTTAAACATTGACTTCTGATTAGATGGAACCCCTTTGCCAAAGCGCCCCCTCCTCCGCTCCGCTCATCAGTATCCCAGTTTCTAAATCAACCCTCTGTTCAATCAAGTAAGAAGTCGTTAAATCAAGTAAAGAGAAATAATGCATTTTTAGTCATATTTTTTGCAGTGGTGATCAGGGCCAAAAGGGAGTAAAGCGAGACAAAAAGAGGAGTAAACCGAGTGTAATAATAGAGACTGAGGCAATTTGCATTTCCAGGCATGGGAAGTATACAGCAGTGGTGCCAGGGGGTTGCAACATGAATTAACAGGAAAAACATAATGCAACTATACAAAGTTATCATCATGCCTATTTTTTTTTTCCTCTTTTTTCTAGTGAAACATTGAGTAGCTAAAAAGACACAATGAAAAGAAAAATGTTTTTTCAGCTTGTCAGATAATTTTCCACGCCAGAATATTAACCTGCTTAACTAAAATCAAAAGAATCACTGAAATTATTATCATTATGTTTTTTTGTTTTTTTTACTCTCTGTTTTGCTCAGATCTTTTTAAAGTGAACGTGTCATTCGCAGGTCTGGAGCCAAGCTACCAGACGTGGTGCTCAATATTGGAAAACAGTGCAAGCTAATAGGAATCCAAATACAGAATATAGACTAAAAGAAGACGTGAGCAAAAACTGTGACCAATCAAAACATCACCTTTTTGAACAATCACACCGTCCCGACAAATAAAACAGCCTCTCTCTCCCTCTCTTTCTCTCTCTCTCTCTCTCTCTCTCTCTCCCTAAGTGATCTCTCTTTGGTTTACACTTTTTTGAAACGTGCCTCTCCTTGTTTAAGCCCTGTCCCAGCAACAGGAAATGCATCAAATTCAAGTGAAAGTTGCCCCTAAAAACAACATTTGACCCATCAAATATCTGGACCCCAAGACTGTAAGTCACCCAGATCCATGTAAAAGGCATGTAATCCATGGAGTCTGAGTTTTTGACACAGTAAATGCCGGACGAATCCCAGGAGGTTTTTGGGGGGAACCGGCGTCATTCTGGCAGAGCACGCCCCCATTCGCTGGTGGGCGGAGGGCGGAGACAGGTGGAGTCGACCGAGGTATGTAGTCCGAGGCATTTTGGTTATTTGAGCGATTACAGTTCTGCGACCATAAAACCCAGAAGTGCAACCAAAATCTTACAAACTAATAAAATAAAACAACAAAGACCTCCTTCGATAATTAATACAATAACCCCAAAAAAAGAAAATAATTCTTTAGTTTAACTGGTCACCTCTGTATGTGCAGCCTCACACTGGTTTTTGTTTTAAGGGGCCACAAACCAAAAAGGTTAAGAGCCACTGGTGTACAGCATTATTTAGCATTATTAAGAAAATCTGCTAATTCATTTTAAGGTTTGCTTATTCTCTTTGTAGCTATGGCAGTGCTCAAAGTTCTGCAAAATAGAGAGTTCAAAGGTTTTTTGTAGACGCTGACCCTACTGTGACTAAGACACACACACACCCTACCTTCCATCCCTCATCCGCTCTCTACCCCTCCGTCCCCACTCTTTATTCTCTCAGTATCCTGTTCTCTTCCCTGTATTTACTCACCCAAGGTCAGGCCTCTATGTTTTGGTTGCAAAATAGTGACTTATTTTCCTCTCGCTCGCTCGATGGCAGCCATTTACAATCATGAAGAGAAACATGACAACAACCCTGAAGCAACTTGACTATCTGTTGGTTTCCTCCCTTTTTTTTTTTTTTTTTTTAAAGCATTGTACTCCTCCGCTCTTCTTCTTTTTATTTATTTTTTAATTATTATTATTAATTGCCCTGTACCGAGCTGTTGGCAAAGAGCGATTTGAAAAAGAAATATATAAATTAGAAATTGATGGATTTGAGGAACAAGAGGGGTCCTCCAGTGAAGACCTTGGTGATAAGGACTGGATGTGAAGAGCCTGCTGCCTGCGAGTTCAAATCAAATGGATGTTGATATTTGATGACTGTCATTGTCCTCCCTAGCATTTAGTAGGCAGGACAATGCAGTGCTCTGTATGCCTCGAGGGCATACCTCACTTCTTTTATATCACTGTAACGGGACTAAAAAAAAAAAAAAGAGATGTGCATGTATGTGTGTGTGTGTCTGTGTGCGGAACAGCAAGCACACACACACACACACACAGTTTATCCAAAAGTGTTGTCTTCCCCTTCCAGCTTTATTAACTCTGCCTGTTTTGCTCTCTGCCTCTCTCTCTCTTCATTGAAGCAGCCCTTGGACTCTGTTGCAGATTAGTTTGTGTATTAAGAATCGCTGATTTTGAAAGGCCAACTAAGGAACATGTAACCGGATGGACACAAAAACATCTGGATTGGCTGTCGCTCTACACACCAGGCCTTCTGCAGATGTGAACAGTGTCGTCTGCTTTTTATTACAGTTAGGGTTTGAGAAAACGTGAAACCTGCTGGCTTGAGTGCTGTCACTCTCTCGTTCACTCTACTCATCTCTGACTTTGCACTTCCATTTTAGTTCAATACCTCTAGGGAAATTCATCTGTCAGCCAAGTGTAAAAACATAATAAACATAGAAATATAATATAGACACCAGCAGCCATTTGCAGGTTCAAACCTTCTAGTTTCAAACCTGCTAGCTAGTTTGATTCTGGTTAAATTAGGGAACATTTTGCGAAATATTTGCACATCATTTTGATTCAATTCGAAGTTTCATGTCTGTAGCTCATTGCAGCTGACAGCAATATGAGCTGTGGCAGAGGACAACACATTGTACGTAATAATAATGAACAGTAATAATAATAAACCAAAGGAACAGGTCTCTAATAATAAACAGGGATGAAGGTCAATGGGCTTCTACACCTTCCGCATTTTAACCCTAACAAGATACACACAATAATGTAAGTGCACAGTACAATTACCCAGCCCATACTTAGCTCGAGTGAATATTTGACTTCACAAAACCTAAAGCCCTGGGAATGAAAGAATTTTCCACTTACTATATCTTGCAGCCACCTCAAAAACACCCAAGCAACCACCCAGTAACACCAATCAATAAATGAAGTTATGAACACGGCAGAGGAGTACAGCTGGCAGCAGGGGCAAGCGTAAATGTGGAAGTCTGAATGTGTGTTTGGAGATATAAATATTAAAGGATGTGATTATATATTTGAAATAGCTAAAGATGGGGGTGTACTGTGCATGGGCAAAGGAAGAGACAATGTGAAGGATGCAGCGTAGACGGGAGTACAGTATTAAGTCGGAAGAACAATAAATATGTGGAGGAGGAAGGGGTTGAGAAAGATAGAAAAAAAATAAACATAATCAGTGAATTGGTAATGTCCAAAATATTATATGTCTTGCAGGTTATGGAAATCCCTTTTTGCGTGTTTGCTGCATGGAGTCTTTTGCTTCAGAAGACAAAATGTGAAAAGCTAACTATAAAGCAGGTATTGAACATGCCTTTCTTGCAACTCCTTTTGTAAAAATGAAGGAAGAAATCAATACCGGCAAAATACTTCTGGACAGCGTGATTGAGACAGGTGAAGGACTTGTGTCATGACGTGATGCCTGGTTTTTGAGGGAGGGCTGCATAAATGAATGACTGGAAGAATGGGATGAAAATGTAAGAACAGGAACAAAAGTAAATATGTACAGAAGAGTAAGAGTGTGTTTACCACGGGAATAGAAAAAAGAAATACAGGGTAACTGTGCCAACATGAAAAGAGTGCCTAGTTTGAGTGTGTGTGAAAGAGAAAATGAGATGTGGAACAAACTGAGGAGTATAAAAAGCAAAGATCTGTATGAGATTTTGGAAAAAAGGAGAGCAAAGAGCCAGCGGTTGTAAAGCACAAGAGAAAGTATTGGGAAAATATAAATGTGGGTGAATTTTTTCAGAGAGGTAATGTAAAACTGAACAGTACATGTATTGAACAGAATGGTTTTGATATGAGGAATGTCATTTTATAGATTAATATGGTTTTATATATGATGGAGAAAGCTGTAAGAAAAATCTACAGCATGTGTAAAAGAGATGGAGTTTCCGGTGCAATGCTTGAGTGTGGAAAATGAAGCATGGACATTTTGAAGGCTAATAAGTGGGAAACAATTTTTTGGGCTCTGACAGCTGTAACAGCTTCCACTCTTCTGGGAAGGCTTTCTACAACATTTTGGAGTGTGTCTGTGGGACTTTTTGCCCTTTAATCCAGAAGAGCATTTGTGAGGTCAGACACTGATATACTGATATGCTGCAATATCTGTTGTAGTTCATCCCAAAGGTGTTGGGTGGGGTTGAGGTCAGGGCTCTGTGTGGGCCAGTCAAGTTCTTCCACACCAAACTCACCCAGCCATGCCTTTATGGAGTTGCTTTGTGCACTGGAGCAAAGTCATGCTGGAACAGAAAAGGACTTTCCCCAAACTGTTCCCACAAAGTTGGAAGCAGAGAATTGTCCAAAATGTCTTGGTGAGCTGAAGCATTAAGATTTCCCTTCACTGGAACTAAGGGGCCGAGGCTGACCCCAGAAAAACAAGCCCATAGCATTATCCCTCCTCTACCAAACTTTACAGTTGGCACAATGCAGTCAGGCAGGGAACGTTCTCCTGGCATTCACCAAACCCAGACTCGTCCATCAGACTGCCAGATAGAGAAGTGTGATCGGTCACCCCACAGAACATGTTTCCACTGCCAAGCGAGTCCAGTGGCGGTGGACGCTTGGCATTGTGCTTGGTGATGTGAGGCTTGCATGCGGCTGCTCAGCCATGGAAATCCATGTCATGAAGCTCCCGACACAGTTTTTGTGCTGATGTTCATGCCAGAGGAGGTTTGGAGCTCTGCAGTTTTTGAGTCAGCAGAGCGTTGGCCACTTTTACGCACTCTGTGTCTCAGCACTCGGCGTCCCCACTCTGTAACTTTACGTGGTCTGACACTTTGTGGGTGAGTTGCTGTGGTTCCTAAACGCTTCCACTTTGTAGTAATACCACTTTCAGTTGATGGTGGAATATCTAGTAGGGGAGGAACTGACTTGTAGCAACTCTGGCATCCTATTACATTACTTTTGCTATATAAAGATGAAATGCAAATATAGAAAGGCTAATTGTCTATAAAGTATATTTTGTGATAATAAAAGATTTATTTTGTGAAAAAAAATCATCCTAACCAACACCCCAAAAACACCCCAGCAACCACTGGGTGGTAACACCCTAACAGCCACCTACTAACACCCTAGCAATCACTTAGCAACTACCTTGGAACATCCTAGCAACCACTAAGTAACAAAATAGTAATCAATTAATACACCGGTAATCACTTTGTACACCTAACAGCCATCTAATCCTCATAAGTAACATCCTAGTAACATGCAAGCAACCACCTACCACTATCTAATACAGTGTAGCAACAACATAGTAAAATCAAAGTAATACCCTAGTAACCACTTCACTACATCCAATCAACCATATAGATACAACCCAACAAAAACGTAATGCACTGTAGCAAAAGCAAATGAGAGACCCAGGCAGCCACCTGTTATTAACAAGGTACTAACGACCAGACGGTGATGTGCAGCACCCGAGCAGACACCTCATTACCCGGTTATTGATGCTACTGGTGTTCACGTGAACAAACTGTGTGCTTTACTTCTGTCTGTGCAGCATGTGAAGCCTCTGTTGGCCAGGTGCAGGTAGCACAGCCTCCCCTCGTGTTTTGGAGAGGTTGGGTTTTGGGTGCTGGGCCTCAGGGTGGGTGTGGGAGTATAGGAAGGGGGGCTTAGGAGGAGTGCAAATGGGGGGTCCAGTGGGGTCCTGGATCACGAAAGGCGGGACTCCGAACTCAAAAGATGTTTCTCCAAGAGGAGCAGCCGAGGCAGGGGGAGGTTGTGAGAACGACCCCTCAGAACAAATCATCCCTGGCCCAAGGCGGTCACACTTTAAGGGAATAGATCATTAGGTGTAATTAGGGTGTTCACATTGTTACGTGGCCCCCCCATCACCCAAGAATGAATAAAATCACCAGATACTCCCCCCAACTCTCTCTGTCTCTCTCTCTCTCTCTCTCTCTCACACACACACACACACACACACACACATCGGCTCCCCAGTTAGTGAAAACACTTTGATGTCAGAAGAGTCGTCCAGAACTTGCCAGCATAAAGGCACTGTTTTAAGCTTTCTCTCTTTTCTCCCTCTCTCTCTCTCTCGACCCTTCTATCCCTCCGTCCCTCTTTTCTTCTGTCCCTCCACACAAGGCTGTAAGACACACATGGATGAATGAACGACAACCTTTCCCCTCCTCCCTCCCGCTCCCTCCCTCCCTCTCTCTCTCTCTCTCCTCTCCCCCCCTCCATCTCTTTTTCAGCCTTCCCACCCTGCGTTTCTTTGAGGCCTGGTCAATTCTCTGGGCCAAACAAAAAAAAGCATCAAATGTTTTCTGCTGCTGGGTAATGAGGGAGTGGACCTCATCAGGGCCCAATAGTCAGCTATCCTTGGCTTTTGTTGCAGCTCAATGGCACCGCGCTCTTTGAAAAACTCAAAAGCAACTTTTTGAGGAGCAAAGGATAGAGAAAGATATGGCGTGGAGGGAGAGGGTGGAGGGGAGTAGAGGCATGTTTAAAAAAAAAAAAAAAAAAAAAAAAAAAAAAGCCACTCTGTTTTTATGCTAAGCGGCTGTCCAGTGAGAGCAGTGGACAGCTCGGACAATGACATGATTGGAGCTACATGTGTTTGGATGACTTTCTTCTAAAGAGACTGTGATTCTCATGTCTGTCATCTCTTTCTTAAGCACCCCCCCACCCCCCCTTCTGTGTGTGTGTATGTGTGTGTGTGAGTTTCCATGTGTGTGTTTGCGCGCATGTGTGTGTGTGTGTGTGTGTGTGTGTGTACGTGAATGTATTCATGCAAAATTCTGTTGAGATCATTGTTGGAAAGTAGTAGAAGCTCCTGATTTGCAGTGGCGTCGCATCCAAACTGCCTCTCTGTCATCACTAGTTAGAAAACACTGATCCACCTACTGAAGACAGGGGGGCTGAGTGGAATGATTTTAGTGTTAATGTATTAAGTTTTTTGTTTTGATATCATACTTTAACCTTGACAAATTGAAAGTGGTGAGGTTAAATTGCAGTGAAATTAAACTATTCCTCTGGAATCCCTGCAAGGACCCCTGAGGGTTCTCGGACCCCACTTTGGGAGGTGCAGAGATTGGCTATTGCATATTGAAGGATTTTACTTTTGTGATATTAGCAGTAGCTGTCTCTGCAAAGTAATGAAAGTATTTCAACTTGGCAGTGTTTGGGTAGTAATCAGAGAGTGCACGGTGGGTAAACGTATAGAGTCAGAGTCAGTCAGAGTCAGTTTATTTGCCATTTGCAGTTGAACCACATTGGACTTTAAGGTGCAAGGGCTCAAAGCACACATCTCATAACACAGACAACAAATAAGACATTTTAAGAAAGCATATGCAAATCAATTAAGAATGTAAAATAAAATAAAAACAAATAAATAGCTACAATGAGGCAGGTCTGAAAATGACCTTAAAGTTGATTAAAGAGCACATGCATTAATAAGACAATATCCATTAAAAAAAAAAAAAAAAACTATACAGAATAATGAGCAACTTAAGAACATGAAATAAGATCAAATAGACATAAAGCTACATGGAGGTTAAGTGTAGGATGTAGACTGAATATTAAATAAAATAAGAGCATCCTCCAGATAAGATGCCATCTCTTTTGCATGAGCTGTGTCTGAGCTGTCTCTTAAAAATCCTTCTCTCTACCCAAATCTGTTGCTTTGGTGTGGATTTGACAGGGGAAATTGTGACAGATAATCGCTCTTACCTTGATTCACCTCTTAATGTTTCTTCAAGAACGGACTGTGCATAACAGTTTGTGCATTCGGTGTAGGTGTTTAGGCCGATAGACACAGGAGTTGCAGTTAAAGTCACTGCTAAGTTTTCAGCACCAGAGAGAAATGCTAGTGGGTAGTAAAGCCCTGCGCAAAGTCTATAGTCAGATATAGAGTAGGCTGAAGGGACAGCAGGAGATAAGGCTGAGCTGCAAAGTAGATGTGTTAGGACTGGAGTGTGTGAGCGGAGCATGGAAGGAGGGAGGGAGTGTGTGCGTGGGGGGGGGGGGGCACCACAATATGTAGGCAGATGAAATCTTGGAGGAGTGAGAACTTGACAATCCCTTCAAGATGAATAATCAAGTAATGACCCGCAAGGCCTCAGCCTCATCTGATTATAAATAACCGATGGAATCATCATCACTGATTGTGTTTCCATTCCTCCTTCTTTCTTCTCTCTTATTTTCACCTCGCCTTTCCATCAAGAGATGCTCCGTGCGACCCATCAGCCGTCTATAGGTAGAGACGAATCACGAAGGGAGGGAGTGCAGACGGCAGAAGAAAAGACAAGCCGAGATTCTAATGATGTGGCGGCAATAGTGACAAGGGTTTTTTTTCCCATTTTGGAGGGACTATTTACCCGTTGCTGGGGTCACAGTGGGTTGATGAAATGACACCTCCCTTTTGTGCGCGGGGGAGGGCGAGTTTGTCAGGTTGTTATTAAGCCTGATTCAGCCAATTGGCTCCGAGTGGGAACCCCGTTTGTGCAAGCGCACACCGAGATAAAAAGTTGACAGTGGAGAAGAATGGAGTATTTCCGTCCCCTTGCTTTGTGATGATTGCTAATTATCCTGCAGCTCAAGGAGGCCAGTGGCAGAAATTCACTGATTTCATAATTTACTGGAGCTGTCATTGAATACTCAGTCAGCCAAGCGATGGTTTGGATGGGATGATAAGCAATTCTTTTCTTTTCTTTGGTTGAATGGTGGAGATGATGATTATAGTTTGTGCTGTACTCCCTGACATGAATCCTGTTGACGTTTTACACCATCTAGAAAAGTTTGAACCCTGCCGCACAGGTTCACCCCGCTGTAGCACACTTGAATAGCTTGGGGTAACAATAGACAAGCTCAACAAACTGTGAAGAAGTGACACAAAACCCCCCGAGCTATCGCAAGAGGGTGCAACGCTCGCTGCCTTCCACGTCGCCCTGCCGTTGAATTCATCCATTCATTCATTTTCTCACCCGTTCATTTGTTCATTCATTAATTTCATTGTCATTTATACAGGTGGAGACGGTGAGAGAAGGCCCTTATTTTAAAGTTGATCTCAAAACAGAGTGCAGAAAAGCATGAGAAACAATTTAAGCTGGCACATATTAATGACTAAAATAAAGAAATACAGACTCCATGAAATATCATAAAAACAGTATCATAAAATGTCAGTTCACAATGCGTGAATTAACAAGAGAAACAAAAATTTATGTGAGCCTGTGATCTAAAATTGTATGATTTCATCTAATCTGGAAGTTCCCCAATGTTTTCTCATTTTTAGGTGCATAATGACTGAAAACGTTTTCCTACATTCATCTTGATACATGTTATTTAATCCAAGAGCGGGTGTACCGCTGCAGTGGACTGTGTGCCAAAACCCACATGCATGAAAATCCATATGTAGCACCACAAAGGGCTAAAACAAACCAAACAACCAAAAAAAAAAAAAAAAAGTGTTGCAAGATATGAGAAGCCACCATTGTAGGTAAAAAAGTAGTAAAAAGGTTAATTGCAATCACTAAAATTAGGCCCACTGAGACAGAACTGATAAGAAATGTGGAATAGATAAATAGTTATTACTGTTGCACATTTTACAAAGTTATCATCCAAGAATGGGAGCCAAGAATAAACAAAAAAGTTCCTGAATGAATGCAAATGAGATTTCCAGGCCTGCTCACTCAAGACATGAAAGAGCGAGTGACAGTGATAACAAAGCACTGTGCCTAACAGCGCCCCCTAGCTGCTCTAAAATCACCACGGCCTCTTGTGGCTTATTGTTTTGTTAGATAACAAGATCGTTTTGTTTAATTATTTTTATGTTAAATAAGATTTCACATGAATTGTCTAGTGAGAAATTAGGAAGTAGTGAGAAATAAAATGTTTCTAAAGCATGTTTGTGTCTTTGACTTTTATTTAAAGAATAAAAGTAAAAGATTGACGATTACTTTGTACATTTTCAATTGACTGCTCAGCGCTGGTATCGAAAAAATCATTTATAGATTCTTTATTGATAATTGAATCTTATATTAAATCACAGTACATACAATAATAAAAACATTGCAATAAAAACATAGCAGATACATATCAGAAGTATCGTATCAAAGCTGAATTTCAGTATCATGACAAGCCTAATATATATAGATATAGATATAGATGTAGACATATAGACGTATCAATATACATAGCTAGATATTTAAATATATACTTCAGGTTGTGATTTTTGACCAGACATGCTTTTAGAATGTATTTCCTGTTCTGTGGTGTTGTGTCGTGTTTTTTTTTTTTTTTTTTTTTTAATGCTCCTGCCTCCAGCTTTTATTTTGAAGCACTGACAGGCATACTGTCATACACTTGCCTTCTTATAAACTTTTCATCACTGTGTTTATTCGTGTGTGTGTGTGTGTGTGTGTGTGTGCAGGAGTACTGCCAGACCATCTGCCTAGACTCTGGGATTGACTACAGGAGGCTGTACCAGGCTTCAGCTGGGAATCTCTACTACCTGTAAGACACACACACACACACACACACACACTAATATTAGTCCCTTTTGCTCCAGTTTTTGTGGTCTGGTGCAGTTTTGAGGTTGTGATATGATAAAAGGTGAACATGAGCCTGCATCTGCAGCCCATACACAAACAATCAAGCTCATATACTTACACACACACACTTAGAAATTGGTTGTGCATATGCACTAGTTTGATTTTGTTTAAAGACAGAAACAGAAGGCAAACAGATGGATAAATGGGCAGAAGCAGACTGTGAGATTTATAAAGACCTACATTACCTTGAGAGACACATGAAAAGAATGAAAGAGGAATCAATAGAGTATGAGCAAATGGTTGAGCTTAAAAAGCTAGTTTTCTATTTTCCTCGCTGCATATACGCCATTAGACACACATACACCCGCACACACACACATACACACACAGTATGAATAACGCTGCCGTTGCTCATTGCTGCGCTGGAGCTTTCAAGTGCCTTCGTCTTTTCAGTGTATGTAAATAGAGCACATCACACCCTTTTACCTGGAGTTAAAACACACACGCAGGCGCACACATAAACACACACACACTTTACAGTCTCATTTTGACGAGCATTCACAGGCTAATGCTTGTGTTTAGAGCCTAACATCCTGTTCTTTACTGATGGAGTGAAAAGCTAAGTACCCCCCTCCCTCGGTCTCATCACTTCCACCGTTTGATGTGGCCACTTCAGCATTATTAATTTCATATTCTTTTATTTCCCCTCTCTCTCTCTCTCTCGCTGCCTGTGTGTGTGTGTGTGTGTGTGTGTGTGTGTGTGTGTGTGTGTGCGTGTGCGTGTGCGTGTGTGTGTGTGTGTGTGTCTTGTGCAGCACAAGCGATCCTGGTGCAGAGGCCTTCATGGACACACTGTTTGATGAGCTAGCTTTGAGACAAAAGACTGGTATGGAAGTTAAATTAATAATCCAAGTTATTAGAAGACGATCTGCCTGATAGATTCACTCATTAAAGGACCATACAAGTGATTTTGCATATTTAGCCTATTATCTACAAAATGTATACCCTTCATGTTTCTGCTCATCTTTTCCCAAAGCAAGCAGCTGCATTTGAGAACTCCAGTGTATCATTGTATATATAGAGAGATATGTATATAATCTAATTTTCCCTAACTTTTATCCACCCATTGCTTTCCATTCATTTCCACTAAAATATGAAAATGAACTTTCAGAGACTTCAAACTTTCTTCACACCTGTATTCCATCACCGTAATAAAGTCCTCCACATTGGTTTTCCTAAAAGCAGCAGCACTGTCGTGTTTTGATGACTCGAAATTGGGTGGAGTGAAACGCTTCCTCCGCCAGGGAAAATAGTCCCCAGTGAAACGTTTGATTTCCACAGCCAGCTGTCAGTTCTGTGGTTTGTTAATGTTGTTGACTCTGTTAGCCAAAGAAGCAGGGCACTACAAGGTGGGTGTTTCAGCCAAAATTTCAAATGTGATTTGAGGGATTTTGATTAGATGATGTGAAATCTTTAGCACCCCTGCGTGATTTTTTCAGAAGGGTTTGTTGCGATGTCACAAGTGGGATAATTGTAGTATAAACAGGCCAAACATTCACAATCACTGGTTTGGTCCTTCATGTCATGAATCCAAAATCATCCATGTGCCCCTGGTGCTCCAGTATACACTTGGATTAAACTTGGATTAATTTGGAAACTTGGATTAACCAATGAAAAAAGACTAACCTTGATTAACAAAAAAAAAAAAAAAAACTTTTTAGTTGTTATTAGTTGACCTGTAGATACATAAAACACAATTTAAACAGAAGTTAAATAACTCATGGTAATTCAAAGCAGCGTTTGTATATTTGAATGTAAATTTGACCGGTGTCCTGCACAAAACTGCCCGTTTTGGCCGTATCTCATTGTAAATTGGTAAATTTACAATATTATAATTTACAGTATTATTATTATTATCATTTACCTGTGGCTGCTGCAAGTTTTAATTTTCCTTTTTGACGTGGCGGAAACAACAGAACTGTCTACAGGGCCTGAAGAAGTCAGGTTACCTCTTATCTGTCTGATACTGATTTAACTGTACATGTGACAATACAAGTGATGCTCAGTGGTACGACTGAGCATCACTCATATTAACAGGTGTGCGTTTCCATAGTTACAGGTCCTCAGGTGCTCACGGTGCAGGGCAGGGAAGTGACTCTGGAAAAGACCTGCGGCTCCATCGCCGACTGCACCTTCGACGAGCTGTGCAGTCGAGTGAGTATCTTTCACAGTTTGTTTTTGTGCGCCAGCAGACAAAGACATGCATGTACCTGTATGGAAACCATTACCTGTCCATACATGTGAGGATAATTCTGCATTTCAAAGAGTTCACACACATACATGCATGCTTATTGGTAGATATTCTTTCAGAAACGCAGATACAACACTGAGAATTTCACCCTCCTGGTCTCTCCCTTGTTTTTATCCCCTTTTCATTCCCCTCTTTGCTTGTTTTTGTGTCTTTTGCTGTCCATCTCCCGCTCTTTTTTCCCTCCTCCATGCGCTCATTGTCCAACCTTTTGCTTTTAGACTGCATCGTCTCCCCTTCAGCTCAGTCCTATTCTCCGCTCAATGTCAAAAAGCGAGTCTATTGACGATTTCTTGCTCCATGTGAATGCTTCTGCCCCAATGAAACGTGCGGTACAGAAGTATGAACCTACCATGTGTGTAAACTCTAAGGTCTGATGCACAGTGACGAGTTTTTAAAAGGAATCTGGGCTCCAGAGCTCCCACCCTTCAGTCCATACAATATTAATATGTTCGTATGAAATGTGATTTTGAGAGAGCACCTCCTGAATGGTGAGGAAACAAGAACACAAACTAAAAATGACAGCCACAGATCATTTGTCTTTGATGACTCGCATTTTCCTGCACATCAAATACGCAGAGTGCAATATTCTACAGCACATGTGCACATATGAAGGCACAAAAAAATTACTTTTTTAACCTGTTAGCTAATTTTCAGTGCCAGGATATTCACCTATTTAAATGAAAAAGAATTTATTTATTTATTTATTTATTTATTTATTTAGTCCCATTATTTATTTTTCCTTGAAAGCCATGTATCTTTTACAGTGACATCAAGCTTAAGCAGTGGATAGGAACAAATAAGACACACACATCGGTGACCAATAAAAACAAAAACAACTGCACCTCTCTCATCAAAATAAAGTTGCTTTTCTCTTCCTTACTAATTGATCTTTTTGTTCTTTTACAATTTTACAAAGATGCCTTTCTGTGTTGTGTCCCACGCCAACATCCTGTTAGCAAGGCCTTAAAAATGTTGTTTTCATTGCGGCTTACAGTGTGTATGTGTGTGTGTTGGCTCAGTGCAGGTGTGTTTCTGAGTGGCAGATGCTGTATGTGCGTGTGCTGCTCTGAAACAGTTGGCTCTTCACGTTGTTTTGCTGTGCTGGGTTAGTTGAAGCTGCTCCAGGTGACTCAACAGTCTCTCACGTCCTCGGCTCTTTTCCAGCCTCTGGGTGCTGGTGACTACCTGGAAATGGCGCGGGTCTTCGACACGGTGTTCATCCGCCACGTCCCCATGCTGACGCTCACCCTGAAGGACCAGGCCCGGCGCTTCATCACGCTCATAGACAACTTCTACGACAACAAGGTGACCAGCCGACTGCCATGTGTGTGTGTGTGTGTGTGTGATTTGTTATGCAACCTGCTGCGTTCAGGGCAGTCGTGGAATGTGTGGAAGATCATGGAAAAGTCCACGCAAGATTTTAATCAGCCTCAAATTAAAACAAGCTGTTGGTCTGACTAGTTTTTCACCAAATGTAATCTTTATCTTTCACTGTTCACATTATCTTCACTTCTGCTGCAGAGTAAAACAGAATATAAACTTTAATAAGGCCTCTGAATCTGAAGTGTGTTTAAAATCTTCAGTCAAGGAAAAAAAAACACCATGTAACTTTTATATGTCATAAAAAAAGAAAAGTCAATTGGGAACCCTGTACATTACTTTTTTTTTTTTTTTTTACAACCTCATGTTTACAACACATTGAAATATTACTTCTTCACTTGAGTTTTTGAATGATTGACTTTCACTGTAATATTTGAAAAGTGCAAACAGAAATGACAAATCTTTTACTTCACAATTAGTTTAATGGTAATAGTAACAATTCCACTCAAAATGAAAACAGTCATTTGTTACACTGATTGTTACTGTTAATACTTGTTTAGTAATATTACAATGCATTTTGCAGCTGGTTTTTGAAGCTCAGTCATCTTCAGTTTCAGTTTAATTTAATCAGTTATTTTTTTATTGTCCCAAAGAGTAAATTTGATTGGGTAAAGACAAGGCAATAATAATAATAATTATAATCATAATCATAATCATAATGTACAAGCAATAATCTCAGTAAATAACAATGAAAATTAGATCAGGGTAAAAAAAAAAGTGTAAATTCTACAGACAAGTTGAAGTTCCTGTGTCTGATGTGTCCCTCTTGGCCGTCCACGTCCCAGGTGAGGGTGGTGCTGCTGGCGGCGGCTCCTCTCGAGCGGCTCTTCGTCCACTCCGGAGGGGAAGATGAGAGGGACCGCCAGCTGCTGGACGACCTGGGCCTCAGCGGGGTGAAGACCACACTCCCCTTCTCTGTCCCACTTCACAAAGACACTACACTTACAGAGGGTTCATGACTGGTTCATAATTAGATCATCACCTAGGTTGTAAACACTTTATAAATGGTTAATAAACAGTTATAGTTCACACGCATCGATGCAGGCTCACTATTTGGCAAGCTCGAGTTTTTGCTGCACTGCATCTGCTCTGTTAAATCCCAGATCTTGCCAGTTTCTTAGCTTATTTTACTTGATCTTGCCAAATAGTGAGCCTGCATCAGTGTATGAAAATGGTGTTTATAATTGTTTAATAATGATTTATAAAGTGTTTAGTCTAATTAATAATCTAATTATACAACAATCATTATAAATTGGTACTTAACGCAGATACTGATTGCAGTATTTATTTTCTAAGTGGATATTTTGCCATATTTATTATTATTATTTCAGTATCTTTAAATCTTAAAATTATCATGCAAAACATAAACAAGAAAACTAGTTCTAGGGTAAAATCCCTTTTTAGTGAAATGTTGGAATAAATAAAATGAACAAAGAGAATATTGTGAATGCAGAACAAAAAGATAAGAGATACCATCCAACAGTCATCATCATTATTTTTTTTTAAGAGTTATAGAATAGTCTCTTTAATATTGTAGAGGGAAGACATGGACACACCGATATTTGATATTCAAAAAAAGGCAGCTATCAGCTTGACATTACAGTAAACACCAGAAAAAAATGGGAACCACATTTCCCCACCCCTCCAAAAAAAATGAAATCTACTTCTTTAGTTCTTTATTTTTGCATATAATAATACCAACAAAAGCAGAAGTAAAATGCAATAACAAAAAATGCACGTGTGTAAATAGAGCACACTCTTACCACAAGAAATATGTTTAAGATCTGTAAAAAAAGGAAAGGAAAAAATGCAGTTTCCAAATAAGAAAAATAAAATGTAAAAAAAAAAAAAAAAGAAGGATGGAAAAAGAAATAAATACAAGGATTATAATAACACGTATTTGCAAAATCACATCATTGATTCCTCTTCATCACAGCTCAGAAAACACCCAGGCGATGCAGGGGCACCACGCTGCCTACCATTTGTTTTAGTGCCTATTAGGGAATTACAACAACATCAACAGGTGTCTGGCACAGTGCGAGGTGGCGACAGAGAAGAATAGGACAGCTAATTAGAGCAGAGATCTGACAGAAACATCTAGTTGAAAAGGTAACGTACCACCATGCAAACCAGGGTAACATCACTGCTGTGCCACTCGGCGGATGAAATGAGTCCCACCAACGACTGATCAATCATTTCAGGGGGGCAGAGAGGTGGGAGCCTGTAATCCAGAACAGATTACAGGCCAGAAAATGAGTTTTGAAAGTCAGAAATCTCACAGCCTAGCAAAATAATCGTGACGTCGTTCATCCAAACAGCCAATCAGCCGCATGCGGATTTATTATCATTTTGTGCTATGGGGTCTCCAGTCCGAAAATGGCTTCACTTGCTCAAATGCACCAGTGAGGACATGTGAAGGTATCTGATCGTTTTAATCTAGATTATCTGTTCTACCCACAGACCTGTCGCTGAGTCTTTCCCCAGGTGTGCAAGGGGATTTCTGTTTGTGCTACAGAGCTGTGAAACTTACTGCTGCATTTGTAGTATTGGGTTACAAAGAATTTAAATCACATGGCTTGGACAATACACAAGTGTTTGTGTGTTTTATTTTTGGTCTGCAGCTAACTAAAGGTGACAAATGCCAGAGGCTGGCCGAGTCCGGTTGTAAAGTCAAAGTGCATTGCATTTATTGGAAAGTATCCATGATCAGGGCATTGATTTGTTTTTGAACACTTAAAGTAGACTCAAAATGAAAAATTAAACTGGAATCCATATTGTCATGGGTCAGTTCCTCTACAGACTTTATTTAAGTAAATTCCAGTTTGTGGATTTTTAAGAAGATACACATGATGACTTGATCATACTTCAGGACGCCGGTATGTTGTTTGTCTCTTCAGGATGCAGGAGAGCGTCTGAGTCTGTTCACAGCCGAGGAGGAGATCTTTGCCTTCCAGAGGACCGTCTCCAGGCTGACGGAGATGCAGACGGAGACGTACTGGGTGGAGGGAGACCGCAGTGACAGCAAGAGACACATAAACACCTAACATCCGTCCCTTGTTGCCACATCTTATATACCTCACTAACTACTGACATGGGATCTGGGCAAGTTCCTGTTTTTGTGAAAGTGGACACTGTGAACATATGGAATTCAAATGGGGGAAATAAAGCCAAGCAGGCTTTTAGTGTCAGACCAAAAAATGAATAATAAGTAATGCTGGTAGAGGCTGCAGTCCAATGGATCCAGTGGAAATTAGATATCCATAAAAAATAAATCCTTTGTTAAATTTCCTGAACTATATGATTTAATGTATATATTGGTGGATACCTGTTTTCCTCTGGATCTGACTTCTCTTCATCCTGGCATCACATTTTTTATTTATTTTTTTTTTTACCTTTTCAGTCTGTTTCTCCAAGGTGTGCTCTCTCCCCCTTGTGGGCTTTTTGGATACATATTGGTTTTGCAGAAAATGGGAAGCTCTCCAACATCTGTTAACCACAAGGCAAACAGGTGCTTACCTCAGGCAGAGAATGGAGAATGGGAGCAGGACTCTTGCCAAGTAGATGACTACTGCCCTCTAGTGGCTGAATACACAAAAAGTCAAATATTCTCAGTCTAGTTGCAATGGGACAAAAGGAGGCTGCCTAGTGACTAATTTGCAATATGTTAATGAGTGAAGGGAATAAAATCTCAACTGTAAACAACCCTTTACAAGTATTAAATGTTGTATATTATATTTATCCGAGCACTTAATAAATGTTTAACTGAATAAATGTTTCTGTGGAGGAAAATTATTTCACTGCAGGAATTGTACTTAATGCAGATATCCAAATTTAAATTAAGCACATAATGAAGGGAAGGATAGGAGTTAAAGCTGTTTGTTCATTAGTAGCATTTCAGCATGTCAGACTTGAATTTGCATCATTCCCCTCTGTTGTGTAATTCTGCAGGATAAAACAATACACTCATACCCTGTAATATTACTCAACCCTTTGAAACCGTTTTCCATTTCCTATATTCCATTACTAAACCACAAGACTGCGGTGAATGACAGGGAACTCAGACAGAAATTCAACATTGAGGAGTCTCTCTGTTGGCACAGCAGCTGTTGGGTGGGATACATTTTTATAGATTTTTCATTTAGCCTTTGTTTTACCAAGACAGTCCCACAGAGATTTAAAGTAACTTTTTAAGAGAGTCCTGGCAAAGATGGGCAGCAACAAATGACAGAAGCAAATGAGTCCAAAATAAAACAAATATGCAGTTTGCTCAAAACTTATGATATACATCCATACATACCCTCGGTCTTCACCCAGGTGGCCTTGACCATTTGAGCTACACAGAAGTGACTTTACATTTTGAACTAATTGCACTGGTCAAGTTTTGAGAGTGGCATACAGGTAAATATGTTTATCCTTTCTCTAACATTTAGTGCAAATCATGGGAAACTGTTTGAATGTTGCTCCGAAAGGAAATATGAAAAAGTAACACATAGCCTACTCTTCAAAATTGCACACAGCATGAAAACAAATTATGGGCTTGAAGGATTGTGGGTAACATAACTCTCGGGTTGGCAAACACTTTCAATGTGTTTCCCCCCTTTATCCAAGATAATAATGGATGGGGCACATGAGGACAGATTTTTATAGCGTCAAGCGTTTTGAAGTAGAGTTCTGCCTCTGTGCCTGTAGGTGGCAGCAGAGGGTAAGAGATTGCTATAAGGTTTGTTATTGCGTCCATCTAAGGATGAGGTCATCCTAGTGCATCACAGTGCCTGCCCAGCATGGACCGACCCAGCCTGACAGCCAGTCAGAACAGGAACCTGCACCTACAAAACCAAATGCCATTCCAAGATTCTCAGAGGAATGAAATGTGCTGAGCAGGTGTGTGATTTGTTTTTATACTTTTCCCAGGATTTCAGATTTTTTTGCACATATCTTACTAACTTGTTTCTAATGGGATGTTGCAGTTTTTGTGCATTTTTATGTTCCTTGAGGTATTTGAGATACTGGCATGTAAAATACTGAGAGTGTTATTTGTTTGTTGTTTTGTTTTTTCATGGTGTTGCAAAGGCAGTGTTGCAATCTGCTATTGTTGTACATTATGTAAGATACTTGCATCAAGTGTCCCAAGCAGACAGTGTCATGAAAGGAAGCCCTAAAGTAAATATGTTACCTAATAAGATCCAGTGGACAGCGCATTGCTCAAAAGCCACTGTGTGTGTGTGTGTGTTTGTGTGTGTGGGGGGGTGTTTGTGTGTTTGCACAGGTGCATGCACAGATGTACGTGCATGAGGTGCGTCAATTAAAAGTGTGTGTGAGCTTGTTAGCAGCGAGGCCCCAGTCTGTCCTGCCATAACTCTCAATTAAAGAAAAATCAATCCTGCTCTATTCCGAGGCCCCTAATCCAATCAGAGCATTACGCTGTTTGGGGAAACATCAGACACAAACAGACATGGCCGCCCTCCTTTGTGAGCGTCTTAATTGGATGATTCACGCTGGCACAGAGGGGTGGTCGCAGTCTCCATCCCCTCTGGACTACAGCCCCGATACCTGCTGCTGATGGGGATAAGAATCCACCATGAGGGGGTAGGGAGGTGGGGCATGGGCGGCAAAAAATATATACCATTTCTCCCATTCTTATTCATTTTTTAATTAAGGCCACAGGAATATTTGTTTTATTTTGTATGTTGGAGCTTTGGTTTTGACCCTTGTGATTTCCTGTTGTCTTAGATGTTCAGGTTATGTCGATTTGGAGCGTTATATGGTCGAGTAAGAATATAGGGGAAGTCTGAAACAGCAGCAGGCAGATATGCATTATTGGATACAGACTTCAATAACGGTCCTGATGCAGTTATCCAATCAGGGTCAGAGGCCACTGGATTATCCCAGCTTCATTCCACATGACTCCTTCACCTTAAAGAGGTTATGAGATGTTGGGGGAGAGTGTGGGAATGATAGAAGCAGGCAGGAAGAATTACACAATTGTTTTTGGTAGGGGTTGCGTGTGTTTGCATTTGTGTTTGTGTGCGGGTATATGTGCACATGCTCACATGCTCTAGTGCAATCCTACTATCGCCCTCAGAGGGGCATTTAAGGTAAAGGTGACTTGTATAATGTGCAGGTGCAAGTACTTTTAAAATGGCCTGATTGTCAGGAAGAGAAATATCAAATCATATAACTCTGCCATGACCTAACAAGGCAGAGTTATGAGCTTTGATTTGATTTGACTTAGTGGCAAAAATGAGTCATTTGCCTAATTGTCTATTGGTTGAAATATGTATATGCACATCGGTGCCCAAAGGAAAGCAAATGGCAAGCTTTAAGCCAAGCATTTCCAATGCTGTTGATGTATACAAAGTTGCATAATACCAATTAGACAATATGTGGAGGTCATCAGAGGTAATGTGAGTGAGACAAATCCACCTTTTACTGAATGATCACCCATCCCGCCAAGCACACACACACACACACACACACACACACACACACACACATGCACACTTTGAATGCTTTATCTGAACCAACTGAAACCAATTCATATTTGTGCATGAGGACATTATAGAGATGTAGCGTGGCGTAAAGCCATTTAAGGATACAAAAAGCAGCGTCTCTGCCTCATTGCCTGGCTATGCATCATTGCACACATACACACACGCACACATACACACACGCACACACACACACACATCCTCCCTCTGCATTCAGTGAGCAGTTAACTCTATAGTTCTCTGCAGGAGTCAAACTGCTGCATCAGGAATTCTCTTTGATATAGGGGGAACAAACAGCACACTGTGTCTGTAATGTAGAGTGAACCAACTGTATATTGTAATCCTGTAGAGTACAGACTCCAGACTGTTGCTGTGAATGAGAATGTGGAGTTCATTTGTGGTTAAATGCTATGTGTGACAGTGAACTGAGTTAAACAATAGTGTTCATCCTCTTTTATTAGAGCTGTTTCTTAAGTGGTTTAGATGTAAACATAGTGGTCCAATAGAAACATATCTATACAGACTTTATACATATTTATTTTTCTCCAAATTAATTATAGTGCATGTAAAGACTTAATTTGGACATGTTATTAATTACCTGTTTCCTAAGTGAGGATTTGACACGGTCCTTGCAAAGAATTATAGTGATCTCAATAAATTTAGGATACTGTACCACCACAGGCTTTATGACAGCAAAACAAACTGTTGTGAAAGTGATACATCAAAGAGACCAAACAAAAAGATCATAACCACAGATAAGGTCAGAATATACTCACAACTGTGCACCACAGAGACACACAATAAGGCTCGATAGGAATAAAAAAAAAAAATGGCACTTTGTTAGGGATGGCTGTGCCCGCGCATTCCTGCACAGAAACGGCGAGAACGCGCATCTGGACGTGCACCTTGCAACGCGGGCTGCCCTCGGTGGAACAAAGAAGACGTGGACGAGGATGTTTTGATTCTGTCAGGAAGGTGGAGGAGGAGGAGGTGGAGGAAGAGGAGGAGGAGGAGGGTCCAGCGCATCACTTACAGGATGGAGAACCGTCTAGGATTTCTGCCCCTTATCTCTGGCTAATAAACGGGATGACGTCATGCTGGCCGAGGTAGATCGGGCAGAAGGGGGCGTGGCCTGTGCTCATTTGACAGGCGTGATTGACACCCTCGCTCGGCGATTAAAGGTGCAATCCACCTTCCCACAGACTCAACAAGCAGACGGGAGGGGGACCGAAAAAAAAAAATATGTGACGGAGGTTGAAAGTAAAAAATAGCGTTTCATCTTGCAAATCCTGTATTTATAGATATTTTATTATGTTGTATATAGGGAAAGAATCAGACACACACCTGCACACATGAAAAAAAAAAAAATTACCTATGTTCCTATCATAATAATATACAGACATGTGAATAGGCTATGTACTGATCAATAGTGAGGCTACTGGGATCTTAGCCACCTATTGCATCACTACAGTATTTCAATCGGGACATGAATTATGCCTGTTGTACTCAGTAAGTTGAGTTTACAAGGACCTGATCATACATTATGGTAGTTACATATAGTTTGGTTGTGATATTACATCATATAGTATGGCGTATCCCTCTAAAACATATTCTAAGGGCAACTTCTGCTTCACTAAGGCAACAATAAAAGATAGAAGTTTTATTGCTATGTTAAATATGTTGCGTTTTATATCAAAGTGGGAGTCTGAAGGGGGCCGTTTCGGTGTTTAATTGGTGCCAACAGGTACCCTGTAATTGAACTTGGACACATATGAACAAAAGAAAACTTGAATAGCGATTTACAGTCAAGTTTTGCTGCGATATCGACAAAGTACGCGCAAATGAATGAAGGGGTTCACTGAGAAGAGTTTTCCTCTGTTTGACGCAATGTGGTGTAAATATTAACATGTGCCTTTCTATCTCCCTGCCAACTGACATGTCGGGACGTGTTCTGGTCGCTGCACGTCACCCTGCGCACACCCTGGCCAGCCCGCACCGTCCTCCAGGACCGTGTCTCTTTAAAAGGCGATCCCATACACAGGATCCAGGGGGCTGGCCCTTGATCGACTTGCATGCGTGTGTGTATATGCGTGTGTGCAAGTGTGTTTATGTGTGAGTGCGTGTGTGTGAGTGTGTGTGCAGCAGCGAGATACAGTATCAACCCAGAGTGAGGTGGCAGTCTTATTCCACATCGACACCGACTTCCCCTGCATACATCCTATCAGCCCGTACGGCACAGAGCACTCAGAGTGCAAGAGAACCAGTCAAGATGGCATCTGAAAGTAGCTGTGGACTATCCAGGATTTAGTCTTTTATTTTATTTTTTTTACCTTTTTGGTGCCACGGAGCGCAAGTGACTGACCGTGCAAGGTATTTCATCTAAGGCGCACAGGTCTTCAGAGGATTTATTCCCACTGTGGTGAGCTTTGAGCACTTTCTCCTGAGCCATTCATATCCAGTAGGTGGATTCAGCTTCCTTGCGCCAGGACGGGATTTTGGGCTGAGCTTCACTATTGATGAGCAAGTAGTGTCTGTGTTAGAGAGACTGCATTACCGTACTGAGCTCAGACAGGCAGATATGCTGAATTCAAACTTTTGGTCATTTTATGCGCTATTGTAGATGCTTTAAAGGGCTTGCTATTAAACCCACAGACGCGACTTATACATACAGCTTATACATTTTCAGCGCAACAGTCTGAATTTGAACTTGGACCTAACCGAGTGTGTTGGTTATTTTTGTCCTCAACAGGGGTAAATAACTGAGTTGCTTGTGGCCCTTTGGGGACTACGCTGGTCTGGAATAGCAACAAAGGACGGGGGCGCGCATTCATGGGACGCGACTTTGACAGTTCTTCATATCTTGTCTTATAACTTTATCGCCTGGCAGCGGGGACGAGATTGTGACTGTGGAGGAGGAGATGGCTGACGCTCCGCTCCCCGACCCTCTCCCGGACTTGGACGTGGCGATCGACCCGGACTTCGAGCCTCAGAAACGGCCGAGATCCTGCACCTGGCCGCTGCCACGACCAGACTCCAGCGCGGTGAAACCGGACAGCAGTGACCCAGATATTATACCCGAGGAGGAGGATGATGAAGAGGACAACGCCACCTCTGCGGCCATCACTGTCAATGGCTCAGGCGTGGCGACAGAGGACCAGAGCAGCAACAGCCCCGTGGCCGATGGAGCGCTCTCCTCCCCCGGCCTGGAGAACGGAGGCTCCCCGCTCTCCTCGCACTCTCCGACGGCCACATCTGGCGCCCTGACCACCGGCGGACTGGGGACCCAGCAGACCCCAAGGAAAGCATCATCTCGCCGGAATGCCTGGGGGAATCTCTCCTATGCCGACCTGATAACCAAAGCCATAGAGAGCACGCCGGACAAGAGACTGACACTTTCGCAGATTTACGACTGGATGGTGCGATGCGTCCCTTACTTCAAAGACAAAGGCGACAGCAACAGCTCTGCAGGATGGAAGGTAAGAGTAACCCCCCGCCTTCCTCCATCAAAACAAAAACAAGAAGCATGTGGCTTGTAACCCCCCCGACTGTCCCCGCGCGCTCGCACTCACACACAGACATTGTATTAATGCTTATAAGGTGAGGTAAGGTACGGCATGCATTGCAATTTGATCTCGATTTTTTTTTTTTTTTCAGGCACTGTAATGCGGATCACACATTAAATGAAAATGGCCAAAAATTATTTGCAAAAGCCTTTGTCTTTAAACAAATTATATCAGGGGAGCATTCAAGACCATCGATTCCAAAACCATTGAGACCATTGTTTTTGTGACCTCCAGCAGGTCTAATAATCTATATAATTGACTAAAATTGTAATGTGACACCACTCATTACTCCGATAGTCCCCAGAAATTTGGTCAGTATAATTTTATAAGGTCGGGTAAGGTTGGCTATATTACGTGCAGGGAGCTTGGCGTTCCTTTTTTAACGTGAAGCCCCTGCTTGATGAGCATGTATGCACAGTATTTCTCTGAGGCTCCTGGCATAGTCACATGGCTGTAATTAGAGCAAACAAAAATGGCAACTTTGTAACCGGTTTGTCTGGAAACACAGTAGCCTATTTTTAAGTGACGCAACCCCCTTTAAGACGCTCAGAGAGTGATACAATTACGTAAGACACTTTACTGAACAGCAGCTAATCCATTAATTGGACTAGGGATCAGTGTAAACAAAACGATTCAATAATCATGGACTATAAAAAATGCAAATCCCTGCAAGAACTGCTTTGTATACATTACCCCAGCCATGAAAAATCAGTAATACACCATAAGTTTACAGTTACCTTATTATTTCATGTGGTGCTGCATGTCTAATATTTTGAGATTTAGCTGTGATATTTAGGTATCATCCATCAAAACTTCATTATAGGATTACTTAAGTTCTTTTTTCATAAGGATCAGATCCACAGTGTGCATGGCCCTATCTGCCTTTTGTTATGCAAACCTGTCAGGGATCCGCCTGTCTCCTGGGTCAGGTTGGCGATAGCTGCCAAGGTGGTTGATCCTGCGATCAGGGAATTACATAACTAGAGGGATGCCATGAGGTGGGGTGAACAGTTGGGGTAAGAATACCTTCAAAGGCAGCGATCTGGTTACTGAAAAGACATATGGGACACAGGAAGACAGAAAGAGAGGGCGGGAGGTGCAGAAGGTCAGAGAGCGAAAAAGATTGAAGAACCAGTCCTACTGGTAGCGGGGCCTGTAGGCTGTATTTTGTCAAGGCGTCATGATTTAGGCTATCTGATATACTTCAGGGAAGAGGGAGGCTGTGTGCTGTCCCACCAAGTCAAGGCCGTGTTCACTGTCGCCCTGCAGGGCTGTTGCTCCTGGAATTTCGGGCATGAGGGCCAGGCTGTTGGTGGTATTGTGTTACACATGGTTCACTGATAAATCTCAGGCAGGGGCTGTGCCTTTTATAGTTTTCTTATATGAGACTGTTTTCATTTCAGACTCCAGCTGTTGCTTTTTTAAATAGGGCTGGGCCATATGGACAAAATCAAATATCACAATATGTCAGATACTTTACTTCAATACCAATATTATCTTGATATTGTAGGGACGAGTATTGATACTTTTATTTAAGATTTTTACACCCAAGAGATTTTTGATAAACAATCATTGGTGATGTAGACATGATGTTCAGGCCAGGAGAGGCATATAATAGAAAAGTCTAGTAAGTTCAGAAAATCATCCCTTTACATCCCTTTACTGTAATGTGGCTTTTAACACCAGGAAAAGGAAAACATTAATGCCATATAACTATATTACAATATCAAAAATTTTAGACAATATCTTATCTCATATGATGATATATGATGTCATATGATGATATCTCTGATTCACTGTTGTGTTCATGCCACCGCCGCTCCCTCTCTTCATTCACTCTTTAGCGCGTTCGACCACTGCTGCTCTCTTTCTCTCTTTCTCGCTAATTCTCTCAGCTCGCGTTCTTTTTCTCTCATCTTTTTTAAAATGAAACATTATTAAACAAAGAGAACTGCCCTCCCCATGTCGTCCCCTCATCCTAGTAATGTCTTTGTCCTCCCTCATGCTACAATACTACATGGTAAACAAGGTTCGTCCCATGGGTGTCTTCAGCCTGATCACTAGCCTGCGTGATTGGTCACTACAGCGTGATATCATGTTCCTGCAAAAGTTGATTCTGAGTCAACTTCTTACTTCTTTCTAGCCTTTTCCTGCAGTTGGTCTGAATGCAGCTAAAGGCTTGAAGTTGCCTGCAGTTATTAGTGAAGAGCCTATGAAACCAGAGAGGATCTGCAGGGCCAGGTGTTCAGAAGACTACCTCTGTAAAGGGACTTTTTCAGAGCCCCATTCGCTCTCTGTTTCACTCCCAGAGACTCTTAGGTTTCACCCCTGCACAGTGCATGGTTTGAACACCTACGGTTTCATTCAGGTAGGGCACCTTTGTTGAGGAGATTTGCTGAGCAAATCCTAGTAATCCTTCTGGGTTTTTCTCCCAGGCTTCCACTGACGTCAGTCTACTTCATATCTTTGTCAGTTAACCATTAGCCCTGGAAGAAGTAGGTTAGGACAGGCAAGCATAACATGAGGAAATCTTTGGTTCACTTTAGGTAGTCTTTTATTAGCAGAGGCCACAGCAGTGCCTTTCATTATAAGCATATTATGTAGACACAGAGGCTGATTTCAACAAGTAATTTTTAACTGTTCTGCTTTAATGCCTTTTTAGTAATGTTCACTCTGAAATAGGTCAACCAGTTTAGTATAGGGGTGCCCCAATGGCTCGCCTGTCGAAGCATGCACCATCTGTCAGGGCAAGGTCCTTGCCGCGGTGGCCCGGGTTTGACTCCGAGCCCGGCTGTTTGCTGCATGTCTGCCTCCCCCTCTCCCCTACCTTGTCTCTCTGTGTTGCTATTGAATAGAGCAGCAATGCCAAAAAATATCTAAAAAAGTTTAGTATAAATCACAAATAAAATCAAATCAAACATATTCTTGGGTGCTGTAATATTTTGTCAGCTTGAGCACTGGGGCAGTCAGCCTTTTTTGGTGCCATAGATCATAACGGCTTGTGTTGGAGTTTTCCAGTGGGAGATCTGACGTGGAGGGACAGGTCTGGATCCGAGCTGCTGAAATGTGTGCTAAGAGAAGCTTTGGTATGGCGGGGGAGTGAGAGCCAAGATCTCAAAATAGCACCTGTAAACATGCCGTTGACAATCTGGGTGTGTGTGTCTGTGCTTGTGTGTGTGTGTGTTTCTTGCGTTTGTGTGTGGCTGTCTTTGCATAACAGAGATTAGGCTTCTTGTATGCATGTAGGTATAGGTGTGTGTGTGTGTGTGTGTGTGTGTATACTGTACGTGTGTGTGTGTGTGTGTGTGTGTGTGTGTGTGTGTGTGTACGTGCTAGAATTCCTGGCCGCAATGAACGTTGCTCCCTGGTGTTACTTAACCCTGCTCTAACAGCTGCCCTTCACAGGCCAAGACCTAGTTATGTCACAGTGGCACTCCATATAAATATACACAAACACACACACACACACACACAGACCTGATCTACTTAATCAAGGCAGTGAAGTTTTTACAGCCAGACACATTCCCATACACTCTACATACAGTACACTCTGCTCAGATCGTCTCCTGCCTCTGCAAAAATGCCCATACATTCCCATAGACTGACATGTGCAGACATGTTCAGTGCATCTGCCTGATTATGTTCAGGCTTATCACCGCCACTCACCGACAGCTGTCTCACTGGTTCTCTATTTATACCGAGACCTCATAGTGTAACACAATTACAATTCATTTGATTTGTTATGCTCATTGTTAAAGCGTTGTGTAACACCCCCGGGGTTGCAGACGGTGTTCGTCGTGAGCCATTTGTTGCTGATTAAGAATGCGATACATTAGTCTCAGTGGCATTATGTAACTGATGGGCTCCAGCTTTCGGCAGGTATTTCACTTTCAACTTGAGCCACGAACCACAAGATTTGAATACACTGTGTCTTATCCAGTTTAACTTGATTCCGATTTTGATTTGATTCCATGTCAACTCAGTTAGGGATATTTCAATTACAATACCTGAATTACAATACCTTCTAATTCAAAACCTGTGATTTGGTCAACTGAGTTTCCATAGGCAAGTAGTTCAGCAGATGACATCTGTGGGATTGGAGGTGTGCTACAAATAACAATTAGCAAAAATCTACACACATCTGCTGAAAAAAATGATAGATTATTGGATCAATTTGGGGATTTTAAGAATCAGTATCAAAATGTTTAAATAAAGATCGCAATTAATTGGAAAGTTTAACTCTAAAACCCTCAGAACAGAGCTGACACATATACACTCATGCAGTATATATGCATGCACACACATATACACACACACACACACACACACACACACACATGCAGACCACTCGCCTCAATGTATTACCGATTCTGACTCTGTCTGGGGGCGTATGGAAAACAGACCCTCATAAAGCCACCGGCCATGCTGATTATCATTTTAATGGCCTAGCACGCTGAAAGTGTTGATTCTTCACAGCTGAAATTATTTATTGTCCCTTTCAGACAAAGACGGGGTTGACAAAAGGGGAGTATCTAACAAAAAACATTAGTTCTTTCATTGGCTGTTCCTCTGCACAGAGCGGAATGAGTGGCTTGTGGGCGACAAGGTCACCCTGTTAGCTATGAACACCAGTCTGGGACAAGGCCAGTAGCTGGAATTTAAACTTTTACAACACTTTGTGTAGTGTCTGAGGTCTGCATGAAATAACTGGCTAGTAAAGAAATTCTAATAACGTAGAAAACACTCAGAAAGATTAGCTGGGAAAGGGCTTGATGTGTGTGAGTGTGTGTGTGTGCGTGCGTGCGTGCCTGTGCACTCAGGTACTCAGAGCACAATTGGGAGGCCTCTCAGATAGGCCTGGCGCCATGCCAAGCTGAAGGAATTGAAGCAAAAAAGGCAATAAAAGGGGAGGGGGTTGGGGTTGGGTGGGTTGAAGACAGTAGAAGGAGGGGAAGGAAGGGGGAGCTGAGGGAGTAAATTAACAAGCTTTGCTCTAAATTGGTGTATTACAGCTGCCCTTTGGCAGTGATTCCCAATGGAGGGGTCCACGGGTGTGTGAGGGTACAGGGCGCTAGGTTATGGGAACCCACCAGCTTCAGGCAAAACTCCAACTTTGAATAGCTTCGCTCTGAACAGTCAACCTCTGGCTGCAGGAAAACCCCAGGGCTCTGTTCTAGTTCCACTTGCAATCAATTGAGAAGACTTTTTTTAATTGGACGTCTAAGGAGCCAGCGCTCAGTTGCATTTACATTTTACATCTGAAAACACTGTCAGCAAGTGTTCCTATTAGGGTTGAATAATTAATCAACATATTATCAAAATCACAATATGGCCAATGGCAGAATTTGAATCACAGGAGCTCAGTGCACTTGTATCAAAAATGTGTCTTGAGGCAGGTGCGTAGGAGGAAAACCACAAAGGTAACATAACATCATGCACATGGGCTTAACTTACAACAAGGCATTTGTTGCACAAGACAATATTTTGATCCAATCAGGATCTTCTTCAGGTCATCACCGGAACTGAAATTTATTGAAAAGGCCATCATAAATTGTGATGCTACACAGATGCCCTAGCCTACAAATCATGTTCTCCAGACATAAGAAACAAACAATAACAAATAACAAAACACAAATGTGAGTTTGGCACCGACTCCAGCACAATCACAATATAGTAGATAATCACAACTGTTGTGATTATCTTTGGCACTTTGCCCACTGCCTTGTGCCTATGAACCAGTCACTGCCGAGCTGATATTCACCATAACAACAGCTCCTTTCGTGTGATATTTCTCAATTATCATATTAATAGTTTAGTTTTGTTTTGTTTTGTTTTGTTTTTGTTTTTTTGCTAAAAATGAAATTTTCATTTGTTTTTAAGTCATAAATTGTATTGAAATGGCCATGTCTGTAAAAATATTCACAATATGTTTTTTTTTTTCAGCCCTAGTCCCTATGTCTCTCTTGCTCTTTGTTAGTGTTTTTCTTTTTGTCCATCTGTCTGTTTTCATGTCTCGGAGCAGATAATATCATTTGTCATATTTGCTCACATAGTCCAAATAAAGAGAGAGGCTGACATTTATCAAGATTGCTTTCCTATTTGAAGCCTCCCTTTCTTCCTCTGTGTGTGTGTGTGCGTGTGTGTGTGTGTGTGTGTGTGTGTGTGTGTTGCACCCTCTCTCTCCTTGTTGTGCATTAGTTCAAATGGAAAGCAAAAGGCCAGTCAAGAACGAAAGGGGGAAAAGCAGATATTTTTGCACATTTCCCTCACGTGCCTTCGCCCGTCATTTTCCTTGTCCTCTCCTCCCCAGTCATGTCACACTCTGTATGATCTGCTCCGCTCAAAGCCACTTCTCAATTATTCAATGCGCTCGGGATTAATTCAGATCACTGTATTAATTTTTAAGAGCCTGTTCTTGGCTAAAGGCTTACCCTCTTTCGCATTATCTGTCTCCCTTTCATTGCTCAAACTCCTCATTTTTTCTCTCTCTCGCTCTCTCTCTCTCTCTCAACCACGCCATCCCTCACTGTTTTCCTGCCAGCTCCCTTATTTGTATGAAACTAAAACACTTTGGTGAACAAAAACAAGCCATCCCCCCGTAGCCTGTCTGTGCTCCTCTGAACCACAGCTCTTGAAGTCTGGTGTGGCCTCTAATGAACGGAGATAAATCTTCGGTTCCTCTGTGGGCTATCCTGTTGTTAAAGTCTCCAAAGTTCCTCATGTCTCCCTCTTGTGTTTCTGTAGCAATCAGCAGAAACCATGTTTTTTTTTTTTTTTTTTTTAGACATATTGGCCAAGTTGTTGTTGTTGTTGAAATTGTTTAGATTGTAAAAGAACCAAATACATGTTATCGCCAGGATGTGACCCGGTTGCATCGGGTTGTTTGCTGTAAATCACACAGTTTTAGTCAGAGGTTAAACATGACTTATGATTGTTCTCTTTAATGATGAGGTTGTGGGCAAGACAGATCACAGGGGTGGTTTGTTATGTGTGTCAGTGTGTGTCTGTGTGTGTGGAGCAGAGACTCACACACCCACGGCAAAAGAGAAACTTCCTCTTTTGGCTGTCTACAGGAGCCAAGCCCTCGATATCATCTCGGACACAATTACCCCCTCATCCCACACGCTGATTACATGCTAAAGCCGGGGCCTGAGGTCAGGCTGGCATGTGTGCTGGGATCGTTAACTGTTTTGCCTCATGTAGATGTAAGTTTTTCTAGCACATAACTAAAACATCTCACTTTTCTTCACCCGAGTGTTCTCAGCGATACTCAGCAGGGCGTGTGGTGCCGGAGCGGCTTAGTGGTAAAGGAGACAGTCTGTCAATCAGATGACTGGGTTCAAGCCCAAAAAGACAGAGAAGCGAGCAGGAAGAATTTTTCCACAGGCAAAATATCACATTAATGATATTCATTTTATTATTAATGGCAAGGACAACTGGATGTGATCCTGCAGTAACTTTCCATTTAGCCTGCACGATAAAGAAATAAAAGTACAACGGTGCTAGGTGGAATTTTCTTAACTTGAAAACCTGCACATAGACTAATAAGTATGCTGTGTTTGAAAAAAATCAGGCTTTAGTATCTTTGCGAGGCCTGTTGAATAACCAACAACACTGATCTTGTTATCAAAGCACCCTCACACTGCAGAACAATTGCTCAGCAGTTCACGAGACATCAGATTACCTCATCTTTTCCATCTGTTGATGCATAAAAGTAATGATTCAGCCAGATAATTATCGAAGTCTGTCGTTGATGTTACACAACTGAAACGGGTGAGCGAGATATTCATAATAATGATCAAAAGTTTGCCAAGCAGCGGAGTGAAAGTTTTCTCCCAAGGAAGGCAACACAAAAAGTTTTGGAGGGGAAACACAGAGCTCTTACTCAACACCTAATGTGAAACTTAGGTGTTTTCTTTGTAATACAATACCAGCTCAGTAATATGGAAAAGG